>NW_022473910.1:0-255000 GCF_009769535.1 Thamnophis elegans | reverse complement strand
AGCCGCACCCTTCAGCCCTGCCACCCCAAAGGGTCCCCGAGTGGACGTCAAGGTGGCCTCAAGAAGCATGTTGCCTTTCGTCCCCTTGGAGGCCAACCGGAAGCTGGAGGACCACATCAAGAGGAAGATCATTGAGAGGCAGTGGGGGGTTCCCCAAAGGGTGATGAAGTCTCTCCAGATGTTCATGCCAATGCCCCCCAGTGTAGAGGAGATGGACACAGAGAGCGAGGAGGAGAAGGTTGCAAGGAGGTCACCTTCTGTGATGGATTCAGGTCTCCACAAGCTCCCCCAAGCCCTTCGGAAGCACGTGGCCCAAAAAGCTCTCAAGATTCACCTGGGAGAGCCTGGTCCGTTTTCCACGCTGCTTCAGATGGCTTCTCTCCGAGACAGAGAAGACGGCGCCCTCCCCAGAATTATCTCCCCTGGGACAAGGACTTTGCAGCTGCGACCCAAGGAACTCTGCTTCGTGGAGATGATGGCCCTGGAGCGTGTTGAACTTAACATCAGGCACAAGGACTTGGCTCGCAAGTGGGGGGTGGTCACTTTGTACCAAAAGTCCCTCTCCCACATGTTCACAGGTGTTGAATTTCAGGTCCCCCCTCCTCCCTTACCCAGAAGGGCCCTTGGGTTGGATATCAGCTCATCAGATACAGTCTTCATCAGCCAAGGAACCCGGGAAGATCTGGAGTGGCATGTCAGAAGGAAGAAGATGCAGCACACCTGGGGGCTGGTGAGTCTCGTCAAGAAATCCCTGCAGTTGTTTTTGCCAACTGCCCCACGCTGGCACGTTGCAGGGCACACCGAGGTGATCACCCTCCCAGCTGAAATCACTTTCCTCGGGGATGCCAACCTACATGAGCTAGAGAAGAACATGAGGAAAAGAGTCGTGCTGCAGAGATGGCACCTGCCCAGGAGGCTCCGGGAGCCATTGAAGATGCTTGGCTCAGAGATGGCAGTGGTCTCAGGCCCACGTCAAGAGGTGAAGGAGCCAAGAAGGAGGACGGCTTCTTCTCCACGTCAGCTGGAGGTCTTCCACCTGCCACCACAGGGGAAAGCCCTGGAGGAGGTGAAGGTCTCTCTGGAGAAGAAGCACATGGAGATATTGCTGGGGGTGATGCCTACAGTGGCCAGACTCTCTTGGCAGCATGCAACCTCCACACCAAGGAAGCCCCTGCCCAAGCTGATCCCTCCTGGCCATAACTTCCTCCAGCCACGTTGCCGTTTCTTGCCCTTTGAACGCCCAGAAGATGTGGACCAGATTGAGCAGACCCTGAAGCACAAATGGCTGATGTTCCTCTGGGGCCTGACCACCCAGTACCTCGAAGCCCTGGGAGGGATGATGCCAAGACCACCTGAGGAGCGTCCTCTCCAGCCCAGATTGGCAGATCGCTTGGTCTTCTTAGAAGTGAAGACCCTCTTCCTCCAGGAGAATGTCAGAGGAACCTTTGAAGGACACATCCGCAGGAAGTGGCTGCAACACGAGTGGGGGCTGCCGGACGTGATCCGGAGGTCGCTCAGGGGCTTCATGGGAGGAGTTCCCTCCCCACTCTCCCCACACAGTGTGTCTCAAGTGCAGATTCTACACGAGGAGTTGACCTTCCTCCCTCAAGATTCCCGCCGGTTCCTGGAGCTCCATATCCATAGAAGAAAGCATCAGCATCAGTGGGGGTTGCCCAAGAGGGTGCTAGAAGCCATGAAGGGGCTGGGGGTCGAGTCCATCACTGGTCCTCAGTCCAAGGAAATGCAAGAGGTAGATCAGAGTCAGGTGGGCCTGGGGACCTCTGAAGCAGTGGCCACCAATGGGGAGAAGGCACCTCATCACCCATCTCCAGAAGAGATGTCCCCGTCCGAGACCCTGTTCTTTAGTGGTGAGGTGGAGAAAAGGATCCAGATGTTCTCCCTTAAGAAGTGTGTGGAGGTGCATACGGGGGTCTTCCCAGGGGTGGCCAGGCAGTCCTGGCAGCGTCTCCCTCCTTCCAGAGCCCCCCTCCCCAAACCGGCTTCCCCGAGCTCCTGGACCCCACAGCCACGCAGAAAGCTCCTGCCCTTCGTGCACGCCGAAGACATTGACCGGTTGGAGCTGGGCATTTTGCGCCACCGCTTGGCCTCCCTTTGGGGCCTGGGCAGGGCCTACACGGGAGCCATAGCTGCCCTGCAGCCCAAGCTGCCCTCCAGCCACAGAAGACCCGGAGGAGAAGAGCTCTCCGAGGAGCAGGTCCTCTCTCTGCAAGCGGAGGTCCGAGAGGCCCTAGAATTGCACGTCAGGAAGAAGAGGCTGGAGCACGGATGGGGCTTCCCCAGACTCATCCAGAAATCCCTGCAAGGCTTTATGGACAGAGCTCCTGCCCAGCCGAGCCTTCAGAAGACGGACAGCTGTGCCCGCATCCTATGCAAGGTCCCAGCCTTCCTTCCTCCGAGCACCTGCACCCACCTGGAATCCCACATCCAGAGGTGGCATCTACAGCGACAGTGGCATTTGCCAGCAAAAGCTCTAGAGTCCCTTAAGCTTCTCCATCCTCGGCCTGAGTTAAGCCCGTCTGACATGAGGAGCAGTGAGGATGGGGACATTTCCCCCTACTGTTGTGGCCAGGGGGCTGTTTCTGAGCACCCCGCTCTGGATTTGGGGTATTTCCAACCAGGAGGGGACATGGGAACTGCTGGCTCAGTGGAGGGCACCCCACAGCGGGCTGAGGTTCTGTCTAAAATAGACGCCAAAGAGGTGAATCAACTTCAAATCTACTTGTGTAAGAAGAACGTAGAGGTCCAGTTGGAAGCAGTCCCAAATATTGCCTGGACCCGGAGCTCTTCAAGGCAACGCCTCCCCAAGCAGATCCCTCCTGGCCTCAGAATGTGGCAGCCCCGATCCTCCTCCCTGTCCTTCTTCCATGCAGGGGAGGTGGAGCGGATCGAAATGGCCATTCGTTGCCACCATCTCCTATCCTTGTGGAACTTGGGAATGAGCTACGTGGATGTTCTGAGTGCTTTGCCCTTCGCGCCATTCTCCAAGCCTTTCAGGCTGAGAGGGACCAGCATTGAATTCTCAGAGGTCCAAACATCCTTCCTCCAGGAGCAGGAAAGGCAAGGGCTAGAATGTCATGTTGTGAAGAAGAAGATCCACCATGCTTGGGGCCTCCCGGTTCTTGTCCAGAAATCGATGAAGGCCTTCATGCAAGAACTTCCAATGCCCCCCACCCCACAAAGGAACCCAACTGATGTCCATGTTATGCACCAGGAGCCATCTTTCCTTCCCCAAGTTGTCTACAGCCGCTTGGAGTTCCATGTCCAGAAGATAAACTTCCAGCGGCGATGGGGGCTACCCAGGAAGGCATTAAAATCCCTCGGGATGCTCTGCCCAACAGGTGATGATGCTGAGGCGGAGAGGCCACTAACGTCCCATCTTGATCAAACCTGGAGGAACCTCCCCAGAGGTCCTAGCTTGGAGACTCCTTCAGTAGGTTGGCCTGGAGGAGCACAGAGCACGGAACGGGCCCCCGGGAGGAAAAGTGATGTATTAGGGACTTTGGACCCTCTGAACCTGAGGAGGCTACAGATTCATCTGGCTAAGAAACATTTGGAGGTCCACTACGGGGTTCTTCCAACTGTTGCCAAGGCCTCCCTTGGCCTTGCGGATGTCTATTCAAAGCAGCCCCTTCCTAAGCCGATCCTTTCTGGCCAGGGGCTGCTACGGCCTCGCAATCTTTCCCCGCTTACTGTGTCTCCAGAAGACAAGGATCGCTTGGAGTGGGTGGTCCAGAGAAACCGTTTTGCTTTCTTGTGGGGGATTGGCCTGAGATACAGGGAGGCCCTTGCCGGAATGATGCCCCCATTTACCTCCCCATTCCCCAGGCCCAGGCTGCCACAGGCGGATTTCTCAGAGACGCAGATGTTCTTCCTCCAGATGGAGGACAGAGAAGCCCTAGAGGACCACATCAAGAAGAAAAGGATACAGCACATGTGGAGCTGCCCGATTCTTGTCCAAAGGTCCATGGAGCGCTTCATGTCAAGAGCTCCCTTGTGCCCCAGCCCCCACACGGTAGAGACCAACACCCACATTTTGCTGCATGAGGTGCATTTTCTACCCCCCAACACCCAAACCCACTTGGAGCACCACCTTCAGAGGCGGAAACTGCTACAGAGGTGGGGGCTGCCCAAAAAGATCCACCAGTCTTTAAAGATCTTCCTCCCAAGAGCCCCGATGAAGGCTCCGGCTCCCCCCACTAAGGAACTTTTGGAGGGACCAAAGAATCAGCAGTGGAAACAGCCAGCAGAATCGCTTCCAAAGATGACTTCATCAGCCTCTTCTTCACGGCCAAGCAGGAATCACACCTTCCATTTCCAGGTGTTGGAGACGCCGTACCTACAAGACGAGGAAAAGGAAGTCCTGGAGTATCATATCAAGAAGAGACTCCAGCACCAGTGGGGACTGCCTGTTGTCATCCAGAGATCTCTGCAAGCTTTTGCACCCCCTTCCCTTGGACCAGTCTGTCCCCCAAAGAAGGCAGGTCCAGACGTGAAAATCCAGGTTCAAAGGCCACGTTTCCTCCCTCTGCATTCCCAGAAGAATTTGGAGGAAAGCCTGAAGAGGATAATCACCCATCAGCAGTGGAGACTCCCAAAGAAAGTCCTGGACTCTCTACGGGCGTTCTCTTCCACCACCCCAGCCAGAAGGCCACAGCCCGGTCAGGAAAAGGAAAGATCCGATCATGTTGCCAAGAAAGAGCACCTCAAAACACACCTCAGGAGAAAGTCAACAGAAATTAGCTTCCAGTCCAGGACAATCCCTGACATTTTGCTTCCTGAGTCTCTTCACAGTGAGAGGGGCCCCACAAGCACCACTCGGCCACCAGAGTCAACCTCAGCCATAAATGGTGAGGGACCCAACCAGATAACTTCTCAAGCTGAGGCCAAAGACCTTCTGGAATTCCACATCCTACACAAGAAGATTTGTCACGAGTGGGGCTTGCCACGAATTGTGCAGAAATCTCTCTCGGCTTTCTGCCCACCTCTTCCTAAGCCACGAGCTGACCAGGGATCGGTTGGGGAGCATCTGGAGACCGTGAAGGAAGATGGTGCCACCCCTGAGGAAAGCATCCTTCAAGATGATGAAATGAAACTCTTGGCGGAAAGCCAACAAGCGACAAAGGAAGAGGTGAGTGAGACCCCCCAAGACTCCAAAAGAGGCAGTGTTAGCACCAAGGCCGCAGAGATGGAAAAACTGACCCTTGCTGGTGGAATGCCAGAGTCTCCAGAAGAAATCATCTCCACTGGTGGGGACAAAGAAGAAAGCCACAGACACTCGCCAGACACAGAAAAAGAAAACGGGTTTTCTTCCAAGACTCCACAGCACCCCACAAAAACCAGCCCTCGGGTTGAAAGTCCTCAATCCGTAACCATGTCCACTACCCACCCACAGAGTCCATCAGCCTCAGAAGAAGTCAACATCACAAGTAAGAGGCTAGAAGCCATTGAGGAGGAGACACCTAAAGTAACAACTACTCTGAGTAAGAGTCTGCAAGCTGCCGAAGAAGCCAATGTGGCCGGATTGCAGATTGATGATTTGGTGGCCACTGAGACTCCATGGTCTACGGAGGCAAAAGGCCCGTCAGGCCCATGGAATGTGAATGTGTCATATGAGACCCCACAGACAGCAGAAGAAAGCAGGGCAACGGAGACCATCTTGGGGGGAGATGCTGCAGCAGAGAATGGAAGATACTCCCCAGGTACTGGTTCTCTACAGATGGAAGAGGAAGGGATCCATGGGGCTGCAGAAGAGGAAAGCACCACTGTCCATGGCCTAAAAGTTGGACCAGAGGATGTTGCTTCGGACAGCCTTCATGCCACCGAAGAATCCACGGAGGAATTAGGCATCAATAGTCCACCGTCAGCTGAAGAAACATCCATTACCAGCAAAGGTTCCTGAGCTACAGAAGGATTGGTTGAGCTACAGAGCACAGGAGAAGTTGTTGACATGCCACAAGCCACAGGAGAAAGGGCCAGAGCCAGCAAACTCCCACAAGATGAAGAAGAGAGTGAGAACGCGACGTCTCCTAAATCAGAGACCACACGGAGTCCCACCTCTGAGATTTCACTGGCCGCGGAAGGAGAGCGAGCCGTGGCAGAGAGCACAGTGGGTGGGAAAGCGAAGGATGCTGAAGTCACAGCAGCTGCTGAAGAGAGTGAGTTTCCTGGGGGGCCACATGGGGAGAAGCCACACCCCATCAAGGATAGGAGCCTTGCTGATGGCAGGAGGTCATCAACTCTGAGTTCAGAGGCTGCATCCAAAGAAGCCATCCCTTCGGACGGCCCCTCGGGCAAAGAGGGAGGAAATGCAGAGATGGGGGCCCTGTTAGCAGGAGAGGAGGGGAGACTCTCTGAGCTGCATCCGCAGTGGGTCACAGCTGCAGAGAGACGACCTCCAGCAGGAGAAGGAACGCACGGTGGAAGTGGGAGCTGCCAGGTCACCGGCAGACTGAGCCCCATGGCGGAGGACCCCCCAACTTCAGAGAGAAAGAGGATGGGTGGCAGGACTTGGGCGCAAGACACAATGGGCCACTCGGCAGCCTCCTTCGCAGGAGAAGCTCCCCAACAGACCCAAGAGTCCTTCCGGGCATTTCTGCCCCAGTCCAGATTTCATAGCTACCATAAACAACCCAGAGTCCATTTTCTTACAGAGGCCGAACTGGACTCTCACTCAGGCTCACCGAAGAGCCTCCAAACCTACCGGTCTGAAGTGCGACTCCAATTGGAGCCTGGAGGAAGAATTGGCTCCTGGGTGTCTACCTGTTCCTCTTCTCCAAATGCTCTTCCTGCCTTGGAGGCATCAGAGGGAGGAAGCAGCCAGAAGATGCAACTTGAAGAAGGTGAAGCCAGAGCCCCCAGCTCTACAGGAAGATCTTCATCACCAGAGCTGAAGGTCCCACACATCCTGTTGCAGCAGGGAAGCCCGACGCAGGACTGGCTCGCTTTTTCTGAGCCAAAAGATTATGGAAGCCCATCACCGCTTCCTCCTCAATCCAGCTATGACAAGTATGATGACGCCTCTAGGGAACGCCAAGTTTCCCACCCCTCAGAGTTTGTCTCTAGGGAGGGCGGTGCAGAATCCATGCCAAGCAGTTCCATCGAGCATTTGCTCTGGGATAAAGAGAGCTTCTCGCGGCAGCTGGAACGCGGCATGGAAGGAATGGTAAGACGCAGTGCATCTCCATCGGGAGTGAGACACCCAGGAATGCAGCTGGTGACCCGTTCTCCCTATGAGTGTGGCGCTACAGTTTGTGAAAGAGAGGTGGGTCAGAAGTGGGAGCAGAGAGAGGAAGCTTCCCCCATGGCCAGAGATGCAAGAGCCAAGTCCGTAGCATCTCAGGAAGACCATGAGACCCAGAAAAAGACCCGTCGTGCAGGAAGCATAGTACAGGATCATCTCCCAGAGCAGGAGAACCTTCTCAAACCTTCTGAGGTGGCAACCAACCTTCTGCTCAGGTCCCACGTTGTCCAGAGAGCCTTGAGTTCCTTCGTACTTCCTGCCTGTGTCATCTCCTCATATTCCACCTATGAGGAGGTGGAGGTGGGACTCATCCGGCAGGTGGGCAGAAAGCACCGGCAGCGGTTGAGTGGCCAACTAGTTGAGGAGAAGCCACTTCTTCAGAAAGAGTCTCCACCAGAACAAGGACAGGGTGTTGGAGGTGAAAGACCACTGCGGTCTGCAGCTCCATGTACTGGAGAGCCTAAGGATTGGGCTTACAGGGAGCCACCTGCACCTCCTCCATCACTTAACCTGAGTACCATCACTCTGGACCAGCAGGACCACGAAGCTTCCCAGGTAACTGGTGAGGCTTCAAGTGAAGGTTCTGAACTCTCAAAGCTATCAAGCAAGAACTTCTCAGCTGTATCTTCTTTGGAAGCAGGAAGCGAATTGCCAGCTCCCCCGTCTGATTGGCTTCGGTCAGAAACAGGAGCAGAGAGCGGGTACGAGGATGGCAGCAGTCTGGTCATCAGAGATGTTCCTCAGACCCCAGACCAGCAATCAAGGGAACAAAACCCGACGTCTTTAGAAGACCAGTCCCAGTTCAGCACGGAATGGGAGTGGGACAGAATAGGGGACTGGGCCACTGAAGACATGAATAGCGAAAGTCTCACCATGGAGGAGGAGGAGGAGAAGGAGGACAGCCATCTGACCATGGAGGAGAGGCCCTCAGAAGGGTCTTCATGGAAGGCTGAAGCCAGCTCAAGACCACAGAGTAAAAGCGCGTCATCCAGCTCCAGGAAGGAGAAGATCAAAGGTCTCTCTATCATTGGATCGATTCTGGAGAGGAAGCTCGCCTTGAAACAGGGGATGGACGTTTGGCTTCATAGCCAGGGCTGCTGGTTGACAACCTGGACACAGGAGGACAGAGAAGGGACTCCCAGGGTAGGTGGGACTCATGTCCCCCAGAGACAGACCTTTCCCACTGGACGACCGGGCTTCCACCACAGAGGCCACACTTCCACGGGCTCCTTCTCCACACATGAGAAAGCGAGCGGGTCCTCCTCAGAGGACTATGCCCAGAACAAGATCCGGGGGCCAGAAGGAGCTTTGGCCTGGGATCGGACTGGGCTCAAGACCTCAACCGCGACTTCGGTGGCCAGAAAGAGGCAGAATCTCAAGGTCCAAGGCCTAGAAAGGGCAGCTGAGAGGGGGGCTGGAGGCAAGACGCGGGGACTCGGCAGAAGGAAAATGAGGCCTGGCAAGAGGGACTTGGACACCAGTGGCCGTGGGGAGAGTTCCTCCAGCAGCAGAGAAGGGAGGGACAGCAGCGGCACCTCCAGCAGTGAAGGGCAGCCGGCCGCTCAAGAGGCAGCCAAAACGAGGGAGGGGAGACTATATAGGAGAAGGGAGGAACCCCCCCGGTTTGAGAGGACCACCCACCAGCCCCTTCCTCAAGCAGAACAGGACTACAGGGCTGGGCAGCCCACCGCTTGGGGGTCCGCCCAAAACAGGGAGGGCTCCCCAGGAAGGGGCCTTTTAAGACTGAGCCCCCGAGAATACCAAGCTGCAAGGAGGGAGGTGCCTCGCCTTGAGGACCCACCAGGAGGCGGGGGGTTTTCTGAGGCCGCAGCCCCACCAGGCAGGCCCACGGGCCCTCTTCCCCATGGGGAGCAGTTCCGCAACCTGAAAGAAAGGATCCGGTTGAGGCGGAAGGAGCTCTGGAGCTCCCCAGAGAGCCAGGACGAGAAGCCGGCGTAGCTTCTCTTTGGAGCGGCCGTGGGTGTGTAAATAGTTGGTGTTATTTTAAAAAATATCCATTAAACTTTTTAAGCGTGCACTTTGAAATGAGACTGAGGTGGCCATGCGTGTTGCATTTCGCCTCTTAATGGCCTCTCCAGATATTCGGCGATACCTGGGGGGGGGTTTCTCTTCACCTCCCTCTCTCTTTGCATTGTGAAGTACCCGTGGTTCTCCCATGAGGCCAATGTTGAGAAAAGACACGGACACGAGCTTTCTTGGGATGAGGCGACCCAGATTGGGGTCTGGTAGACCCTTTTATTGAGATAGGACAAAGGCAGGAGGAGCAATCAGCATGTGATTTAAGACAGCCTGTCAAACTACAATTGCTAATCTACTGCTCAGGGAAGTTCTGTCTATATATGGTCATATCTTGGTCAGGATGTTTTATCTTTTGGGACTGGTTTTTTCCTGTGTGGTTCAGCGTGGCTGCGCATGCCCTGTTATGCACTGGGCCATGGGTGACCGCCACACCTACACAAGGAGTTATATGACAACATTGCATCTCCCCTCGGTTTCTTTGACCCTGGAGGGAATCACTGATGTTCTCTCAAAGGGGGAAGAAACCCTCTTTTCCAGCCACCCCCCCCTGAGTTTCCAAGTCCCTCCCAATGGCTCAGTGGTGGGATTCACATTCCTTTACTACTGCTTCTGTGGGCGTCGCTTGGTGGGCGTGGCAGGGGAAGGATACTGCAAAATCCCCATTCCCTCCCAATCAGCTGGGACTCAGGAGGCAGAGAATAGATGCGGTGGTATTTACCAGTTCGCCAAACTACTCAAAATTTCCACTATCGGTTCTCCAGAACTGGTCAGAACCTGCTGAATCCCACCTCTGCAATGGCTCCTCATTCTGTGTGCCTCAGGCACCCCAAATATCTGGGCATCTCCATGCCTTTCCATTGTTCACCCCCCACCACACACACACACTTGGGAGTTGCGTCTGAAACAGGGGGAGCAATAGCCCTTAGACTTATATTCCACTTCCCAGTGCTTTACGGCCCTCTCTAAGCGGTTTATAGAGTCAGCCTCTTGCCCCCAACAATCTGGGTCTCATTTTATCCACCTCGGAAGGAGGGAAGGCTGAGTCAGTTTTGAACTGGTCAGGATCGAACAGCTGGCTGTGGGCAGAGTTAGCCTGCAATACTGCATTATAACAGGAAGGAAGGAAGGAAGGAAGGAAGGAAGGAAGGAAGGAAGGAAGGAAGATAGATATCAATAGCACTTAGAGTTATATACCGCTTCACATGGCTTTCCAGCCCTCTGTAAGCGGTTTACAGAGTCAGCCTCTTGCCCCCAACAATCCAGGTCCTCATTTGACCCACCTCGGAAGGACAGAAGGCTGAGTCAACCTGGAGCCAGTCAGGATTGAACTCCTGGCTGTGGGAATGGTGAGTTAGTCAGCAACACTGCATTCTAACCACTGTACCACCAAGGCTCAGAGGAAGGAAAAAGAGAGAAAAGGGAAAAGGAAAGAAGGGAGGGAGGGCGGGAGGGAGAGAGGGAGGGAGGGAGGGAGGGAGGGAGGGAGAGAGAGAGAGAGAGAGAGAGACAGAGACAGAGACAGAGAGAGAGAGAGAGACAGAGAGAGAGAGAGAAGGAATGAAGGGAAATATTGCAATAGCACAAGACTTACATACCGCTTCGCAGTGCTTTGCAGCCCCTCTCTAAGCAGTTTACAGAGTCAGCCTCTTGCCCTCAACCATCTGGGTCCTCATTTGACCCACCTCAGAAAGATGGACGGCTGAGTCAACCTTGAGCTGGTCAGGATCCAACTGCTGGCAGTGGGCATTCTAACTACTGCACTACCATAACTCAATAACGAAATTGCAGAGTTAGAAGGGAATTTCTCCTTATTTCGGGGTTGCGTCTCTACTGGATTAGTTCCCACCCATTGCTTCTTGTCCTGCCTTCAGGGGCTTTGGGGGTTGAGCCCCTCCTCTTTGTGGCAGCCCCTCAAATACTGGAGTCCTGCTTTCATGTCCCTCCCCCCCCAGTCCTCTTTTTCTCTGGAGAGACCCAATTCCTGCAGCCGTTCTTCCTACGTTTCAGTCCCCAAGGCAATGCTTCGGACCCCCAAGGCCTGCCCCTCCAAGCTCTTCTCTTGGCTATTGCGCCCCCTTCCTTCTGGGAGGACCCCCCCACCTTCCGGGGCTGAGATTGGCAAGCCGAGAACCCCCTGCTGATGTGGAGGATTTGGGGAGCCACAGTGTCATCCTGGGAGGAGACCCCACAACCGCCTCAGCAGGAAGTTTCCCCAAGAAGGAGAGGGAGGTGTGAAGAGCTTCTGCCAGCGTTTCACCGGAGGAGGAAAAGATGGTTTAAAAATAAACAAGCCAGGTTTACGCTTCTCCTTACGGAAGCCCTGCAGGTGGGCGCGGATTGAAAGTTTGGGCCTCACGAAGCCCACCCTCCCGCTGGCCCCCACCCAACTGCCAACCTGATTGCAGAGGCCGCCACCCCCACAGCTGGAGAGAGCCCACCGGCCACTGGAGAAAGTGGCCAAAAAGGGCTTGTTGAGGAGGCAAAGGGGTCCCCTCATTGGCCACAGAAGTGAGACTCGTCATATCTAAATTCAGGGCGCAGCATCTAGGGAAGAGCCCACATCTGGCTGCCCTTTTAGCTTCACTGGCCATTCTCTCTCTCTCTCTCTCTCTCTCATCAGCCCCTCCCTCTTTCACCCCCCTCTTCTCCTCTCTCCCACCCCTCTCTCCTTCTCTCTCTCTTGCCCCTCCCTCTCGCTCCCCCTTTCCCTTACCCCTCTCCTTCTCTCTTCCCCCTCTCTCTTCTCTTTCTCCCACCTCCTCTCTCCTTCTCTCTCTCTCTCTCTCTCATCAGCCCCTCCCTCTTTCACCCCCCTCTTCTCCTCTCTCCCACTCCTCTCTCCTTCTCTCTCTCTTGCCCCCTTTCCCTTACCCCTCTCCTTCTCTCTCCCCCCTGTCTCTTCTCTTTCTCCCACCTCCTCTCTCCTTCTCTCTCTCTCTCTCTTGCATCATCCCCCCACCTCAATTCCCCCTCCCTCACTCCCTCTCTCCTCTTTCCCCCTCTCTCACTCCCTCTCTCCTCTTTCCCCCTCTCTCACTCCCTCTCTCCTCTTTCCCCCTCTCTCACTCCCTCTCTCCTCTTTCCCCCCCTCTCACTCCCTGTCTCCTGGCCTGGAGGACTGAGAGTCTCCAAAGACATTGATTCAAGGGGTGAAAAACAACATCTTCTCTTTTTGGCAACTGCCTTGCTTGGGGTGTCCCAGCCCAGGCAGGTGAGGCAGGTGGAGTCCAAGTTGTCCCCAACCTGGAGAGGTTTCTGCCCCAGACAAGCCCTCTTGGCATGGCCTTTTTGGCTTCATTCTGCCCCTGGGCACAGAGGCTGGCTGGCTGCATTTTGCAGAGCTGGGCAGCCTGTGATGGTGTCTTCTGGCCGCACCTGGATTTTGAGGGACCTCCTGATGATCTCTGGAAGCCCCTTGAAAATACTCCCCAACGGCCCAAGAGAAGATGCCACGCGAAGGCCGTGCACCTCAATGGATTTATTGCGTTGGGCAGGGAGGGGTCAGTGCTCAGCCTTGGGCGACCTCACAGCCATCTTGGGGGTCCGGGGGTGGGAGGGTGGGGGTTGGGTGGAGAAGAGGGAGCGAAGGGAACCACGTTTCTCCTTCGGTGGTCACAGGGAGCTTCTGTCCAGAGGGCGGGAAGCTGCGGAGGAGAAAGATTGAGTCAGCCTCCAAGGGAAGTTTCACAGCACCCTACTTGTAGGCTTTAATGAGGACTAGCAACAGGCTGGATGCAGACCGTCCTCAACTTATGATTGGGGCTCTAGCTGTAGTGCTGACGGCCACTCTGTTATCTCATGTGGAAAGTGTCACCCGTGCAACGCTGGCCTTTGACATCAATACTGGTCAGCAGCATTCATGATAAAACTATGCAAAGGCAGTTTGTAGCTCCTGCATACAAAAGGCACAAATAAACTTGGCTCAAGCAGATTGTGAGGTCTCTGCTTGCCAATTGGGCCACGGGGAACTTCTTCAGCTCCCTAATTATTTCCCCAGGGAAAGACCAAGCGCTGGGGGGGTCTTCATTCAACAGAAGAAATCTGCACGAGAAAAACCACGGGAGTGCCGTTGAAAGAAGAATTGAAAGAGGAATTAAATGTGTCTCAACCTCCAGAACAGCCTTTCCCAATCTTGGCAACTTTTAAAGGTGGCTGGACTTTTGACTCCCAGCCATCTTAAATTTGGCAAGATTGGGAATCGCTGCTCTAGAATCACAAATGTCACTCTGTGTGTGTGTGTGTGTGTGTGTGTGTGTGTGTGGGGCGTGTGTGCAAACCCCCGTGCCCCCCCCCCCATGGAGAACTCACAAATGTTTTCCACTTTGCAGATATTTCTCTGTAGGATCCCTTGGGGGGTCATGCACGTCCGGGCACGGTCTTCCATTGTGTCCTGAAAAATAAAAGAGGGACTGAGCAGGGTGGGGGTGGGGGGGGTCCCCCAGCTTGGCTCCATCACCTGTAACACCCCCGCCCCCCCCCCCCAAGCAGTGGAGGGATTCAAGTAATTCAACAACCGGTTCGCCCAGAGTCAGGCTGGCCATCATGAGGGGCGTGGCCCATCCCTGTCCTCCAGCTCCACCCTCCATGCAGAACGAACTTCCCGCAACGGCCAACCGGACCAATTAATTTAATTTTAATTGTTAAATTAAAACACACACCCACACACACTATCAAAGTGGATCCTGGGCACTGCACTCTATAGAGAAACGGGCAACAGAGCGGCCAGCATGAGGGGAGGAGGAGGAGGAGCAGGGAGAGGAAAGAGGGAAAACGCCTTCCTCTTTCCCTTGCGCTGGCCGCTCCGTTGCCCGTTTCTCCATTGCGATGCTGCGCTGAGGAGCTTGCCCCACCCGCCACCACCGCCCAGATGCCCTCGCTTCCCCCGAGCATTTCTTTGCCCACCTGATTTCCACGTCCATCACACTTCTCTGTCAGGTTTCTCGCCCGTCATGTCAGAGGTGGGATTCAGCAGGTTCTGACCAGTTCTGGAGAACCGGTAGCGGAAATTTTGAATAGTTTGGAGAACCTATAAATTCCACCTCTGACTGGCCCCGCCCCAGGGGTGGGCTCCAGAGTCTGTTACTGCTGGTTTGCTCAGGGACGCGCTCCATGCATGTGTGTGCTTGATGCACGCAATGCGCGCATGCGCACATCGCAGTAGTGAAAAATTGCTTCTGTGCATGCGCAGAAACAAAACCAATAGCAATAGCAATAGCAGTAGACTTATATACCGCTTCATAGGGCTTTCAGCCCTCTCTAAGCGGTTTACAGAGAGTCAGCATATTGCCCCCAACAATCTGGGTCCTCATTTTACCCACCTCGGAAGGATGGAAGGCTGAGTCAACCTTGAGCCGGTGAGATTTGAACCGCTGAACTGCTGATCTAGCAGTAGCCTGCAGTGCTGCATTTAACCACTGCGCCACCTTGGCTCTTGGCCAACCAAGATGGCGGCACCTACACCGCCGCCAATTGAACCGGTTTTTGGGGGACATGGGCAGCCAAGTTACTACCTACTCTGCCGAACCAGTCTGAACCGGTAGGAACCCAGCTCTGCCACGCCCCCATTTAGTCTCTGGCTCCCGAATCCCAGTTGATGGGGAAGGAACGGGGATTTTGCAGTATCCTTCCCCTGCCACGCCCACCAAGCCACGCCCACAGAAGCGGTGGTAAAGGAATGTGAATCCCACCACTGAGCCATTGGGAGGGACTTGGAAACTCATGGGGGGTGGCTGGAAAAGAGGGTTTCTTCCCCCTTTGAGAGAACATCAGTGATTCCCTCCAGGGTCAAAGAAACCGAGGGGAGATGCAAAGGGAGAGGGAGGCGAAGAGACACCCAACCAAGCCAGGCCCACAGAACTGGAGTAAATTTTTTTGAATGCCACCACTGCGTCATATGCAGGAAAACAAGTTTGTGGGACTAAGAAAAAAGGTTAAACCAATCAATTCCAACTTTGCGAGATCTTTTTTTATTTTGTGAGAAGTTGGAATTGATTGATTGACCTTTTTTTTTTTCAGTCCCACAAACTTTTCTTTCCCTGCACAGGACAGAGAGAAACGTGATGGAGCCGGAAGTCAGGTAGGCAAGAGATGCTTGGGAGGAGCCAGGGCATCTGGGCGCCAGGCGCTGAAACGGGCCCGTTCCTCTCCAGCAGCTGCCCAGGCCCACCGGAGGGAAGGCCGGCTTCTACCGGCACTTAAATGCGGCTGAGGAGGGGCAGCCAGCACCCTCCGTGACCTTCTAGCGCTCCGCCGATGCTTTGGCCCCGCAGGCCAGAGGGATTGAAATGGACGCTATTCGGGTGGTTTGCCGAACTCCACAAAAAATTAGCTCCTGGTTCTGCCGAAGTGGTGCGAACCGGCTGAATCCCACCACTGAGCCCAAACCTCCAGGGACCTGCCTCTTCCTCAAATGCAGGAGGGAGGGGCCGGAAGGACCCTGTTTCTCAAGGTGTTTGGAATGGGGAGGGGCCCCTTCTGGGTGCCCCCTTGAGTTGAGCTGCGAACCCCCTTTCCTTTGGACTTGACCCACGGGGAGAGAGAGAGACTGGATCAGGAGAGGATCGTTTCATCCCCAAGAAGGACCTTGCAGAAAGTCCTCAGCTTATAACCATCTGTTTAGTGACAGTTCCAAGTTACAACAGCACTGGAGAAAGTGACTTCCGTTGGAGCCCCTACAGCTGTCCTATCCATGGTCACGGGATCAAAGTTCAGGCGCCTGACGGTCGCAGCATCCCCCTGCCGGTCACCCGATGATCCCCCTTTGCAACCTTCCCAGAGGCTTCCGACATGCAAAGTTAATTGGGGAAGCCAGATTCACTTAAGAACCGCACGATTCACTTAACAATAATTTGGAAACGATTGTGGCAAGAAAAGTCGTGAAATGTCTTCCTTAGCGGTGAAGATTTTGGGTTCAGTTGCAGCCGCAAGGCGAGGACCTCTTGTGTTCAAGCAGGGGCAGAGAGCCCAGGAGGGCTGCCCCTCCTCTCTCCCAGGGTGCCCACACCCCTACGCAAAAAAACTCGGCCCCTCTGATCTCAGCCCCTGCCTTAACACCTTCCCCCCCAGCACCACCCAGTGGAGGCCCCGGGCACTGCAGCCTTACACTCCTTCGATGAATCCGATCCGGTTGTTTTGTCTTGATCATTTCGGCCGCCGGCATCTCCTGGGAGGAAGAGCAAAGGGAGGGAGACTTTGAGGGTGGAAGCGCCCGAGAGGCATTTCTGCAATCTGCAATCGGATTTTTCAAAACCAAACACTAGTTGAAACAGCCCCGGGCAGGGAAGCTGAAAGCAGATGTGAGCCATAAACCACCCCCTGGCCTGGCCTGAACAAAACAAAGTATTGATTATTGTTAATTTTAATTTTAATTCTTTTAAAAAAATGCGTCGTTGTTAATTTTAATTGGGTTTGGGGATATCCTATTTAATTTCTTTTTTAACTTTCGTAGTATGTGTTTCTTCTAATGTTGTACGCCGCCCTGAGTCCTTGGGAGAAGGGCGGCATATAAATCGAATAAACCTCAAACCTCAACCTCAAACCCCCAGGATTTCAGGCCCCCTTGCCTGCCTTGGCCAAAATCCGATCGGAGCTGGAAAGGTGGAATGGCGGCTCGGATGCAGAAATAAACAGAGACAACCATTTGCCCAGAATGGTGTGAAGCAATGATGGTTAACCTTTTCAGCACCGACTGCTGAAACTGGAGCATGTGCGCACCAGAGCACCGGAAGAGAGCAGCTGGCTGCTGCATATGCGCAAGACGGAACCAGGAAGAACAGTTGGCGATGGCGCACGAGCCCACAGAGAGGCCTCTGCATGCCACCTCTGGCACACTTGCCATAGGTTTGCCATCCCAGGTGTAAAGGATCTTCTGCTTGAGCAGGAGACCTGCAAGGTCCCTTCCAACTCCTATCCTATCCTCCCCTCTTCTCTTCCTTCTCTCTCCTCTCTCCTCTTCCCTTCTTCCACCCCATTATTTCAGCCAAATGCCTACTTCAGCCATAAACCTCCAGTGATGGAGCACCCACAGCTTCAGGGGAATGCTTGTGCCAGGCCTGCCTGCCGGAGTGACGTGGCAGCTGCCTTGAGCTCTGCCTGATGCCCTCAAGTCCTCTCCAGCTCTCCAAGGGCCTGACCGTCCACAGAGCAGGGCCCCTGACCTTCACAGAAGGGCCCCAACCACAAGAGCCCTCAAGGCAGGGGAACTTCTCCATCTGCTGGCTGGGGCTGCACCCCATTAGGGCTGAATGTATTAGGAAGGTTGGAGCTGGTGGAACAAATTGGCTGCTGGCAGCTCCTTTCCATGTTATTCCCAACCTCTCCTGCTCAAGTGGGGAAACAAGGACACTTCAAGCATTACCTGAGCAACTTCAGTGTTTTGTTCAGCAACCCATTATTTTTACGTCTGTGTGGGCCTCGCCCTGTTTAAGCATAAGCTAGAGCTGATGGAAAGAGCTAAGGACAGATGCAGCTCAGGCGTTTCAAGAAGGGAAGGCTACACTTAGAAGTGAAGGGCTGGAAGGGACCTTGGAGGTCTTCTAGACAAGCCCCTGGTCAAGGCAGGGGTCCTCATCCTATCCCAGACAGAGGTAGGTCCAATCTTTTCTTGAAGGGATGGAGCACCCACAACTCCATGAGGTAAGCTGTTCCATCCATCCATCCATCCACCCCTCCACCCCTGCATCTCTGCACCCACCCATCCGTCCATTCATCTTCTATCTTGTCTGTCTATCATATGCCTCTTCTGTCTCATAAAATCCTAGGGCTGGAAGGGATCTTGGAGATCTTCTAGTCCAACCCCCTGACCAAGGCAGGACTCCTCATCCAATCGTTTCTTGAAAACCTCCAGCAAGAGGTTTCCAACTTCAAGAGGCGAACTGTTCCACTGACGGATGGTAATAGCAATAGCAGTAGACTTATATACCGCTTCATAGGGCTTTCAGCCCTCTCTAAGCGGTTTACAGAGAGTCAGCATATTGCCCCCAACAATCTGGGTCGTCATTTTACCCACCTCGGAAGGATGGAAGGCTGAGTCAACCCTGAGCCGGTGGGATTTGAACCGCTGAACTGCTGATCTAGCAGTAGCCTGCAGTGCTGCATTTAACCACTGCGCCACCTTGGCTCTTGGATGGTTCTGTGAGTTCACTCGACTCTCTCTGGAGTCTGGACCCTTCCCAAGGGGGTCCCAGCAGCCAACCAGCATGGCCCCTTCCCTGAATCCCAACTGCTGAGGGGGAAGACCAGTAAGGAGACCAGTAAGGACCAGTGGCCCCATCGTAGGGCAGGGCTGTTGCGGCCAAGCAACCAGAAGGGGGACTGGGCTCTAGACCAGCAGGAGACCCAGGAGGTAGCCTTGTCCGGAGAAGGAAGTTCTGAGATCTCCACCCAAGGTGGACATGGAGAGGTTCTCCATCCTGGCTGGCAATTTCCAGCAGGGTTTGGGTGAGGGATGTGTGTAAGTTACAATGGAGTGGGTGTCACCACACGGCCGTGAGTTCCTCTAAGGCAGCAGTTCTCCCCCTTGGTGACTTTAAGAGGGGTGGACTTCAGCTCCCAGAATGACCATGGCTGCTGGCTGGGGAATTCTGGGAGTTGACGTCCACCAGCAAGGTTGGAAGCGCCTGCTCTATAGGGAGAGCTGAGCTTTCTTGCATTCTGCTAGTTAGCCAAAGGAGGGGAAACCCAGAAACCGAGAATCCTGTCCATGAATTCTGGCTCGTTTTCTTGCCTTCTTTTCCCCTCCTCCTGCTCTCTACAGGAAGACGGAGCTTCACGCGGAGACCGGCTGCATTTGCCGCCTGCAAAGAATAATTGCTCTTCATGCTTAATTGACTCCTAAGAAAACATGGTGGGAATACTAATTAGAGGAAGGCAGTTGGGGGCACCAGGCTCCCCACAAGAGCGGCTGCCTTGCTGAAACGGCCGGGACTCCAGAAGGCTGTGGCTGTTTCCGTGGTCTCCAGTGCTTGGAATCGTGGCTTTGGACATGGCACAGGCCCTGCCACAGAAAAAGAGCCGGCTGTGTCCTTGGTGCTGGTTCACAGGTGACTAAAAACCCATCCGTTGCCTGAGCTGGTTGCAAAATGGTTGCAATGCCCATCTTTATCTGTGCGTGACTCAACATTCGGCTTCTGTTGATTGTTGTTGATAATCTTGGTTAGTTGCTGACAATCTTAATTCAGAGACATCTGCTGTGGGGCCAAAGAGTTCCCTGGTCCAAGAATCCAAGAGGGGATAGAAAGCTGCACTCCTGTCTCCCCCCAAGGAGACGTAGCCCAGCTTCTACCAACCATCGGCTCAGGGGGGCACACTGGAATTCCTTCCTTCCATTACTCCTTCCTTCCATTACTTACTCCTTCCTTCCATTACAGTACTTCTTCCTTCCATTACTCCTTCCTTCCTTCCATTACTCCTTCCTTCCATTACTCCATTTTTCCTTCCTTCCATTACTCCTTCCTTCCATTACTCCATCCTTCCTTCCATTACTCCTTCCTTCCATTACTCCTTCCTTCCATTACTCCTTCCTTCCATTACTCCTTCCTTCCTTCCATTACTCCTTCCTTCCATTACTCCATTTTTCCTTCCTTCCATTACTCCTTCCTTCCCTTACTCCTTCCTTCCTTCCATTACTCCTTCCTTCCATTACTCCTTCCTTCCTTCCATTACAGTACTTCTTCCTTCCATATATTACATTATATGTAATGATTGTGGAAGAAACGCACAAAATGTATTTGTAACCAATCGACACGCTTTCTACAAGATGTAACGAAAGATGATTCTTCTTTTTTGTGTCTTTTTGTTAATTAAAACAATAAAAATTTTAAAAAAAGAAAAGAAACAGAAGCCAAGACAGGGAATAAACTGGCAGGACCAGGTGAAAAACAGAATTAGAGAGTTGGAAGGGACCTTAGAGGTCTTCTAGTTCAACCCCAGTTCTAGCAGGATTCCAATATTTGAGGCGCTGCCACAAAGAAGACAGGCTCCACCTATTCTCCAAAGTACCAGAAGGCAGGACAAGAAGCAATGGACGGAAACTAATCAAGGAGAGAAGCAACTTAGAACTGAGGAGAAATTTCCTAAGAGTGAGGACAATCAACCAGAGGAACAGAAGTTGCCTTCAGAAGTTGTGGGTAGCTCCATCACTGGAGGTTTCTAAAAAGAGAGTTGTCTGAAATGGGATAGGGTCTCTGCTTGAGCAGGGGGCTGGACTAGAAGACCTCCAAGGTCCCTTCCAGTTCTATTCTGATTGATTGATCCGCTTGCTCGAGTGGGAGATTCTATACCTCTTCAGAAAAAAGAGGGTCCAATCTCTTCTTGAAAAACTCCAGTGATGGAGAAGTATACTACTTCGGAAACCAGTATTATAAACTGCTGGTCTAGCCAAACAATTACTGAACAACTTCAAGAAATTCTGAATAAATGTCACCCCCCCCCTCCCCACTCTCCAAAAGAAGGGAAAAGGGAGATCCAGCCCAGATTTCCGGCATCAATTCCCAGATCGTAAGAAGGTCACTTGGTGAGGCCCTTGAAGACAATATGGTAATTGCTGGATGACCCTCAGAAAAGGGAAGGAAGGAGGGAAGGAGAGAAGAAAGAAGGGAAGGAAGGAGGGAATGTAGGAGAGAAGGAAGGGGGGAAGGAAGGAGGAAAGGAAGGGGGAAAGGAAGGAGAGAAAGAGAGAAGGAAGGAGAGAAGGAAGGAAGGAGGGAAGGAAGGAGGGAAGGAAGGAGAGAAGGAGGGAAGAAAGGAGGGAAGGAAGGAGAGAAGGAGAGAAGAAAGGAGGGAAGGAAGGAGGGAATGTAGGAGAGAAGGAAGGGGGGAAGGAAGGAGGAAAGGAAGGGGGAAAGGAAGGAGAGAAGAAGGAAGGAGGGAAGGAAGGAAGGAGGGAAGGAAGGAAGGAAGGAGGGAAGGAAGGAGAGAAGGAGGGAAGAAAGGAGGGAAGGAAGGAGAGAAGGAGAGAAGAAAGGAGGGAAGGAAGGAGGGAATGTAGGAGAGAAGGAAGGGGGAGGGAAGGAGGAAAGGAAGGAGAGAAGGAGAGAAGAAAGGAGGGAAGGAAGGAGAGAAGGAGGGAAGGGGGGAAGGAAGGAGGGAAGGAAGGAGGGAAGGAAGGAGAGCAGGAGAGAAGAAACGAGGGAAGGAAAGAGGGGAGGGAGGGAAGAAGAAGTAGGACCGTTGTAAGATAAGATGGATCTATGGGATGTTAAGAAAGCAATCTTCACGTATATTGTCAACTGTAGGGAAAAAATTGTTATAAATACATATTATTAATAACAGGGATGAGATCATATAATTGTGAATGTATATGTGAAATTGATAAAATAAAAAATTAATAAAAAGAAAGAAAAGGTTTTCTGGCTTAAATTGTCTTGTTTTTGATTGAGCAGCTTTCTTCGTACATTGTGAAAATGCTGCATTTATCCTGCATTCCTGGCCTAAAGCGGAGCTTTTGATAAAGGGCCCCTGATTTCCAAAGCAAGGTACTGTAAAGTGGGATGACATGACAGCTCAATCAAAATGCAGCTGGCCTGAGAGAATGCAAGGTTCCTAAGCGGATCCTCCCTCAAACGAGAGAGATCCATCAAGGTAACGTCACAGGGATCGGCCCCTTCGCTTCAGTGTTCTGGGGTTTTTTCCTTTAACGGTTTGAATAATGACGCGCAAGGAAGGACTATTAATTTGCCAGAGGATACAAAAGTGAGAGAGATAGCTCATGCCCCAGGAAAAAAGAGAAATTAAATTAAAAAAGAATCAAAACCAAACTGATAGAGAAATAGGCTGAGCGTAATGAAACGAAATTGCACAAAGCAAAATGCAAATCGGGCACTTAAGGGCATAGAAATGAAATAGATACTATGGGACGGAACTGCCAGGCTTGGTAGCTTTCAACAGTTCTCAGAATAATGGCGGTGGTTAAATGGAGTAAGAGCCAGCTGGGTGATGCCACGGCAAAGAAGGCAAATGCAATTTTTAGGCTGCAGCTACAAAGATATTCTGTAATATCTAAATCGTGGGGAGGAATTGCTCCGCTGACCTCTGCCTTGGTCTAAACCAGTGTTTCTCAACCTTGGCAACTTGAAGATGTCTGGACTTCAACTCCCAGAATTCCCCAGCCAGCATTCTGGGAGTTGAGGTCCAGACATCTTCAAGTTGCCAAGGTTGAGAAACACTGGTCTAAACCCATCTTAAATTCCATGTCCTTTCCTGGGCATAAAAGGCAGGAAGGAAATTCGAACGGGTTCAGAGGAAGTGGAAATCAGGAACAGGAACTCAGCTGCGCGAAGGGGCCGAGGACCAGAGAGGGGGGTATGACAACTCTCAAGTCTGCCATCATCGTCGCCTTGCTGGCATTGCCATCAAAGGCTAGGAAGGAAGAGTGGGAGATGGGGAGGGGAAAGAAATCGGCAACCAACCTGCTTGTGAACGGAAATTGTGAGGCGGGCGGGGGGGGGGGGGGATGACAACTTGACAAAGAGCAGGAGAGCTCAGAAGTGGTTCGTTCCAGCACCCAAAGCCGTGAGAAAGAATGTGAATTACCTTCAACACTTCAGCATCCTCAAAACACCCAGGCAAGACTCTTATTGGCTGCAGGCAGATGGGTCACGGGGAAGGCCCAGGATGCGGGGAAACATTCTGCATCTTTTGAGAAATTGAGTTCTGTTGTGACTCAGCAGAAGTTTGCTGAGAGTCGAGTCGGGATGTAGGAATAACAATGCAGCTGGGTCTCCTTAGTGTGGTCTTCTGGAGATAAAAGGACTGAGGGTGCCACGCCCTGGTTGCAGAAATCAACGTTCATCGTTCATCGGTCGTGGTTTGTTTGTGAGAGGCACTTGGATAAGTGATTTGCTTTCTGTAACCCTGCATTGCTTTGTAAGAGATCTTTGTTTTGGCATTCTGTTATCTTCTTGCCAGAGACTTTATTTATGTTTATTTTTGGGCTCGCAGCCAGCGTGAGTCGAGGCTGATAAATTTATTTCCTTTTAAGCCTGTCTGACTGTCGTCTTTGAACGAGGAGTGAAGGGGGTCAGAACAGAGTTCTAGCCTGACTCTATGGCAACCAGCGTCTTTTAGGAAAAGCAGCTACCATTTCAACCCAATGGAGTCGAGGGTCTTTCTTTTCGAAGGGATCAGACTCGAGCAGGCCTGACAATAATCCTGTGATGTTGCACGGAATACGGTCAGGATGGGTTTTGCCTTCTTCTAGAGGACATGAAAGAAGGCAGAATGACAGACGTCGGACTCCACCTGAATGTTACCAGAATTGGAGCTCCTGGATAGAAGAACCAATCACCTAGTTTGTGGGTGTATGTCTGTTTGTGTGGCTCTGTGTCTGTGTGTCTGTGTTTGTGTTCCCCTTTACTGGATGCATTTAGGAGGCAGCTGAACAGCCAAATGTCAGGGATGCTGGAATTTGGATTCCTGTGTTCCAGGATGCTGCAGTTCACAAAGGGTGAACAGTCTCACCTACCAGCTGCTTGCAAGATGCCCCCTTCCCAAATGCCCGCTCTCTTGTTTCCTTTCTCCATTGTGGCTTCGGAGGGCAGCTGCCCACCCAGCCCCCAAATGCACGGCAGTTAACTGCCTTCCTAAAGCACATGGAACGTCCTTGTCGATGACCAGGCTGAATCCGAGGGAGGGGTCAAGCACGCCATCCGTCTGGGGTCCCTGCGTGCCCACAAGAGAGCCACGCCCAGCCCTCCTTGAGTCCCCTTGACTCGCTCTGAGCCTCTCAAGGAGAATCAGAACACAAACCAAAGTGAAACGGAAGGTCTCCCTCGGGAGGAGGCCGAGATCTGCTCTTAGGAGCTTCCCCCACTTACCAGAATGTTCTTCTCGGTGCCCAGCCTGGACTTCCCTGGAGCCACCTCGGGCCTTGGCACATGTGCAGAGCTGGCCTGGAGAGGGGAGGAGGACATAAGGGGGCGGTCACCAGGCAGGGGGAATCCACCCTTGCAGGAGTGGGGGTGAGGGGCTTCTGGTCCCATCCCTGGCTGGAGGGGGCAACCTCCAGGGGCTTCCACCTGCTCACTGACTCCTTGTTGCCTCAGCTGCTGCTCCCGGAGGGCCTTCCTCTCCTGCATCGCCCTGGCCAGCTTCTTCTTCTGAGGAAGGAGGGGAAAGGGGCTTAGCAACCTTGGCAGGGGGTGGGGGGGCACCCTCTGGACCAAAGAGACCCCTGATCAATCTGGGCCAGTGGGAAGGAATGGAGGAGCAACCAATGTTCCCTCTAATTTTTTTTCAGTGTGTGCGGAAAAGTATAGTATTTGAGCAGCACATTTTCATGCCTGAGCACCTGAATTTTTTTCACAGATGCTTCACAGAGCAATTGATTTATAGGATCCGAATTGGAATGGAGAAAAATGGTTTGTGTGTGTGTGTGTGTGTGTGTGTGTGTGTGTGTGTTTGAGTGAGCTTGAGGGATCCAGTAAGGGAACTGCGCCTATTTAGGAAAGAAGGTAAATTATTGCAAACATGATCAATCGAAGATAAGTATGGGGACAGGTTGGGCAGTAGAGAGAAAGTGATAAAAGAGTGGGAGAGAGGAAGAAAAAAAGAGGGAAGAGAGACAGAAAGAGACAGAGAAGGACAGAGAAAGTGACAGAAGAGTGGGAAAGAAGGAGAGAGAAAGAGAGACAAAGAGAAAGAGGGTGAAAGAGACAGAAAGAGACAAAGAGGAGAGAGAAGGACAGAAAGTGACAGAAGAGTGGGAAAGAAGGAGAGAGAAAGAGACAAAGAGAAAGAGGGTGAAAGAGACAAAGAGGAGAGAGAAGGACAGAGAAAGTGACAGAAGAGGGGGAAAGAAGGAGAGAGAAAGAGAGACAAAGAGAAAGAGGGTGAAAGAGACAGAAAGAGACAAAGAGGAGAGAGAAGGACAGAGAAAGTGACAGAAGAGGGGGAAAGAAGGAGAGAGAAAGAGAGACAAAGAGAAAGAGGGTGAAAGAGACAGAAAGAGACAAAGAGGAGAGAGAAGGACAGAGAAAGTGACAGAAGAGGGGGAAAGAAGGAGAGAGAAAGAGAGACAAAGAGAAAGAGGGTGAAAGAGACAGAAAGAGACAAAGAGGAGAGAGAAGGACAGAGAAAGTGACAGAAGAGGGGGAAAGAAGGAGAGAGAAAGAGAGACAACGAGAAAGAGGGTGAAAGAGACAGAAAGAGACAAAGAGGAGAGAGAAGGACAGAGAAAGTGACAGAAGAGGGGGAAAGAAGGAGAGAGAAAGAGAGACAAAGAGAAAGAGGGGGAAAGAGACAGAAAGAGACAAAGAGGTGAGAGAAGGGAGAAGGAGGGGGAAAGTGACAGAAGAATGGAATGGAGGGAGAGGACGCCAAGGCTGCAGGGCTCCCGCTCCTTCCTCTGGGACGTTGGCGTCGGGAAGTCCGTAGCGCGGTCTGGAAGGGATGCCGCAGTCTGGGTGACGGTGGGCGCAGAAAGCCAGCCTGGATCCCGGAGAGAGCGAGTGGAAATGGTCCCCTGGGAGTTTGGGTCCCGCCTGAACCTTCATCCTTTGGCCGCCCGGCGGGAGGGACCCGCTCGGGATCCTTTCCCTTTCCCTCCCTTTCCTTCGGTCTCCCCTCCGGTTATAAAGGCAAGAATACATTTGCATTCCCCCAACGCGGCTGGAAATGGAAGCGAAGGAAGAGGCTGAAACACCCCCCTTCCTCCCCTCGGAAGAGATTGCGGAGGATCGCCTTTTCCCTCCTCGGAGGATCCGACCTCCGTTCTTCCTCCTCCAGGGCCCTGGAAGGCGCGCAAAGGAACCCAGCGCTCTTTCCTCTCCCCCAAACTTTACGGACAGAAGGCGGAGTTGTCCTGGGCGGATTTGGGCGATCCTTTCAGTCGCTGAACGCAACCTAGGGGCTCCGGTCGCAGGTGCAAAAGGCCTCCCTATTCGGGCGGGGGGGGGGGAGACGATGCCGCTGCGCCCGGGACCCCTCCCGTCCCTCGGGGCGGCGCTGAGGTCTCTCTTGTGGGGCGGGGGGTTGCGGGGAGTTCCTGGAAGCGAGGAGGTGGGAGGGGGGGAGATAGCCAGGGTCCCGTTTGGCTCTTTCTCCCGGCCTCCAGCTCTTTCCCCAGAAGGAAACGTCTTCCTTCCTCCGCGTTACGCCGAGCCTCGTTTCAAGGCTGCGGTTTTGAGCCCAGGCAAGACGGGAACCAAGGGGGGTTTTGCACAGAGCTTCTTCAGCTCCGACAGGATTGGGGGGAATGGGAGGATTTCGATGCCTTGCGGGCAGCTGGGCATTTGCACCCCCCCCTTCCTCCCTCCTCCCCGTTGCAGCCACTGTTGGTCCAAGACGGTTTCCCTCCCCTGGGATGGGGGCTCCTCTCGTCCACCCAACTCCCAGCCGCCCCCTTCCTGGTCTTTGCCCGCTTCCCTCCTGTTGCCGCCTTCGCAGGGCTGCTCGGTCCTCCGGAGCACCGAGTTCTCTCCTCTGCTCCGCCCCAAGGCTCCCCTGGAAGGCGCCTCCCAAAAGCCACTGGGCGGCGCGCACCTTACAGGGAACAGTGGGGGGGGGGATCCCCTCCTGGGATCCGCTTCTTTCCACCTGGTTCCCGATCCCCCCTTGGGATCCCTGGCATTCCAGTGGATCCCCCCGTCCCTCCTCGTCTCCCAATGGCCTCCCGGGATCCCCTCGGGCTGAGCTCCGTCCCTTCCCGGGATCCCTTTGGCTGCTGGGCTCCTGGCCCGGCGGTTCTCCTCCTGGGCGTGGAAGGGCCTTTTCCCCGGGGTCGCCCGAGACCCCCGGGGGGAGCCTGGCAGGAGAAGCCGGGGAAGGGAGGACGCGGGCCTTCCCTTCGGAGCCTCCCCTTCAGCTCCCCGGGCGAAGCTCCGCCGCCCCCGCCAGGAGCCTCCCGCGCCCAAAGGAGCCGCCCGAAGGGAAGGGGCGGCGGGAGGGGCGGGGCCACCGCGGCTCCTCCCACCGAAGCCCCTCCCCTCCCTCCGCCTGTCCGTGTGGCTGGCTGGGGGCGGGGCGAAAGGAGGGGCCGGAGTGGGGACAGACGCGCAAGCGCAGAGGACGCTGGGAAAGCAGCTCCCTCCCAGCGAAGGAGGTTGGTGGGCGGAGCTACGGAGGCCGAGAGGGACCGTTGCTGAGGCGGAGAACCAGGCGCGGAAAATGAAATAAAAGAAAAGGAACGTGGCGGCGAAGGGAAGGCTGGAGCCCAATTTGGCGCTTGGGGGTCACCGCCGCAGGAGGAACCGTGTCGAACGACATCAGGAAGGCTGAGAACCGAACTGTTCTAGCGGGTCCCTTTCTCTCCTTTGGGGGAAAATCCACGAGGCGGTGCCTGGAGAGGAGAAGGCGGGGCTTCGCAGGAAGGAGGGGCTGGTATATGGAGCGCCTTCCCTTTCGGAACCAGAGAGCTGACGGAGGGAGCGGTTCCCTTCGGAGGCGGAGAAACCGGAAGTAAGTAGAGTCTGCTGGGACGGAGTGGCAGCCTGGGAGGGTCTCCTTCGGGTCCTCGGGAGGGGAGGCCTCGGCCTGGGCCTCTCCTGCGGTGAGGGGGACGCCGCCGTGACCCGCCTCTCTTTCTCCCCTGCAGGAGGACGGAGCAGCCCCGGGAGACGGCGGGGAAAGGCCGGGGGGGGGCCTCCGGAGCTGCAGGAGGGATGAGCCCAGCGGGAGTCCGGGAAAGGCGGCTGCCTGGAGGGCGATGCGGGGAGGAGGAAACGGGCGGAGACGCCGAGACGGGCCTGGAGGGCGGTGGGTCCTTCGGAAGACCCCGGAATCCCCAAAGGATCCAGGAGGAAGAAGAGAGATATCAGTGCCCGGAATGTGAAAAATTCTTCAAGAGAAATGTGTATCTACGAAAGCATCTAAAGGTCCATTCAGGAGAAAATCCTCATAAATGTCTGGAGTGTGGCAAGAGCTTCAGTGAGAGGAGCAACCTTTATACACATCAAAGGATCCACACAGGAGAAAAACCTCATAAATGTCTGGAGTGTGGCAAGAGCTTCAGTGAGAGGAGCAGCCTTTATGCACATCAAAGGGTCCACACAGGAGAAAAACCTCATAAATGTCTGGAGTGTGGAAAGAGCTTCAGTCGGAGGAGCAGCCTTTATGCACATCAAAGGATCCACACAGGAGAAAAACCTCATAAATGTCTGGAGTGTGGCAAGAGCTTCAGTGAGAGGAGCAACCTTTATGCACATCAAAGGATCCACACAGGAGAAAAACCTCATAAATGTCTGGAGTGTGGCAAGAGCTTCAGTGAGAGGAGCAACCTTTATACACATCAAAGGATCCACACAGGAGAAAAGCCTCATAAATGTCTGGAGTGTGGCAAGAGCTTCAGTGAGAGGAGCAACCTTTATGCACATCAAAGGATCCACACAGGAGAAAAACCTCATAACTGTCTGGAGTGTGGAAAGAGCTTCAGTCGGAGGAGCAGCCTTTATACACATCAAAGGATCCACACAGGAGAAAAACCTCATAAATGTGTGGAGTGTGGAAAGAGCTTCAGTGAGAGGAGCAGCCTTTATACACATCAAAGGATCCACACAGGAGAAAAGCCTCATAAATGTCTGGAGTGTGGCAAGAGCTTCAGTGAGAAGAGCAGCCTTTATACACATCAAAGGATCCACACAGGAGAAAAACCTCATAAATGTCTGGAGTGTGGAAAGAGCTTCAGTGAGAGGAGCAGCCTTTATAGACATCAAAGGATCCACACAGGAGAAAAACCTCATAACTGTCTGGAGTGTGGAAAGAGCTTCAGTCGGAGGAGCAGACTTTATACACATCAAAGGATCCACACAGGAGAAAAACCTCATAAATGTCTGGAGTGTGGCAAGAGCTTCAGTGAGAGGAGCAGCCTTTATGCACATCAAAGGATCCACACAGGAGAAAAGCCTCATAAATGTCTGGAGTGTGGCAAGAGCTTCAGTGAGAGGGGCAGCCTTTATGCACATCA
Organism: Thamnophis elegans; assembly: GCF_009769535.1. Taxonomy (NCBI): domain Eukaryota; kingdom Metazoa; phylum Chordata; class Lepidosauria; order Squamata; family Natricidae; genus Thamnophis; species Thamnophis elegans. The sequence goes on along the minus strand of NW_022473910.1, from coordinate 225,802 downwards.
AAGGGTCCACACAGGAGAAAAACCTCATAAATGTCTGGAGTGTGGCAAGAGCTTCAGTGAGAGGAGCAACCTTTATAGACATCAAAGGATCCACACAGGAAAAAAACCTCATAAATGTCTGGAGTGTGGCAAGAGCTTCAGTGAGAGGAGCAGCCTTTATGCACATCAAAGGATCCACACAGGAGAAAAGCCTCATAAATGTCTGGAGTGTGGCAAGAGCTTCAGTGAGAGGAGCAGCCTTTATACACATCAAAGGATCCACACAGGAGAAAAACCTCATAAATGTCTGGAGTGTGGCAAGAGCTTCAGTGAGAGGAGCAGCCTTTATGCACATCAAAGGATCCACACAGGAGAAAAGCCTCATAAATGTCTGGAGTGTGGCAAGAGCTTCAGTCAGAGGAGCCACCTTTATAGACATCAAAGGATCCACACAGGAAAAAAACCTCATAAATGTCTGGAGTGTGGCAAGAGCTTCAGTCAGAAGAGCCACCTTTATAGACATCAAAGGATCCACACAGAAAAAAAAACCTCATAAATGTCTGGAGTGTGGAAAGAGCTTCATTCAGAGGAGCCACCTTTATGCACATCAAAGGATCCACACAGGAGAAAAACCTCATAAATGTCTGGAGTGTGGCAAGAGCTTCAGTGAGATGAGCAACCTTTATGAACATAAAAGGATCCATTCAGGAGAAAAGCCTCATAAATGTCTGGAGTGTGGCAAGAGCTTCAGTCAGAGTAGCAGCCTTTATGCACATCAAAAGATCCACACAGGAGAAAAGCCTCATAAATGTCTGGAGTGTGGAAAGAGCTTCAGTCAGAGGAGCAACCTTTATAGACATCAAAGGATGCATTGTGGAGAGAAAGGGATGAAATGCCTGGAGAGTGGAGAGCACTGTTCCGTCTAAGGTGCGGCTGCGCCGCCGCGCACATTGCAAGAAAACACCGCGCGGCCGTTTTTAACTTTGCGCAGTGATTTCTGCCACAGGTTCCGGAAGATGAGGGGAATAGCTGCTGCCGGCCCTTCCTCCAACAGCGCTGCCAGATTTGCCGCCAACGCTGCAGCCGAAGTGAAGCCTCCAAAGCTCCCGCAGGCGCCCCCGCCCATGGCAGCGGCGGCGGTGCCTCCCCCTCCGCTCGGAGCACCTCAGCTGGGCTCTGGGTTACCCCTGCCGCAGCCTCCACCTCCGCGGTTTTTCAGAAGCCATGAGGCCTTTTTCCCTGCTCCCCCCCCTCCGCCGCCTTCCTACTATCTCCCGCTGCCAAATGGCTCCTCAAAAGCGTGGCGGAAGGGAGAGGGATAACACAGGGGCCAGCTCAGGTGCTCTGCGTGGAGCCTCCACACACAACCGGTGTGCTCCACAAACATTCTTGCTCACTAGCTCAAAAGGGCCCTCGCTGTTTCTCCAGGCAGCCCTCGCCCCTCCGTCCAGCCGAAGGTCGCTCCTGGCAAGGCTGGCTCTCCTCCTCCTCGTAGTGCCGTGAAATCCTTGGGTGGCTCCCAGCTCCTCTGCAATACAGCCAGTCCTTGACTTAGTCTCCACGCAGAGCACCTGAGCTGGCCCCCGCGTTATCCCTCTCCCTTCCTCCTCCGCCGTGCTTTTGAGGAGCCATTTGGCAGCGGGAACTAGTAGGAAGGCAGCGGGGGGGGGGTTTCAGGGAAAAAGGCCTCATGGCTTCTGAAAAACCGCGGAGGTGGAGGCTGCGGCAGGGGTAACCCAGCGCCCAGCTGAGGTGCTCTGAGCGGAGGGGGAGGCACCGCCGCCGCTGCCATGGGCGGGGGCGCCTGCAGGAGCTTTGGAGGCTTCACCTCGGCTGCAGCGCTGGGCAGCAAATATGTTGGTGCTTTTGGAGGAGGAGGAGGCAGCAGCAGCTATTTAGTGGCAGCGGGGGGGTTCGTTGGCATCTTCAGTGGCAGCCCTGCCTCCTGTAAAAAAAAACCGAAGATGGAGCAGATCCACGCAGATGACGTCGTTGCAACATGACTGGAGGAGGAATTCTGGGAGTTGAAGTCCACAAGGCTTAAAGCTGTCAGGTTTGAAGACCCCTGGGGTTTTTTTTTTCCTAAAGGGCTAGGGGTGCAAAGGTCTTGTAACTTGACAGCTTTAAGACTTGCGTGCTTCAATGCCAGAGTTTCTGAGCCAACATTTTGGTTGCTAAGCAGGACCGTTGTTAAGTGATACTGATATTATATAACACTTTTAATTAAGCGGGTACCTTGAATAAACATAACTTGAGTTTCAAATAATACTGATTTCATTGTAGTCTTAGGTGACATCTGTGAAAAAAATTCAGGTGCTCAGGCATGAAAATATGCCGCTCAATCACTATACTTTTCTGCTCACACTGAAAAAAAATTAGAGGGAATATTGCCTTGGGGAGGGGGTGGCAGCCCCCCTTGGCCAAGTTGTTATTCCAGCAGAAGGCTTTAAGGATTTATGAGCCAGGAAAACTCCCTGGTTTGGTTCCTTTATCTATGGGGCCTGATATTCCCCTGTAACAATTTCTTCTATGCTTTCAAGAATGTGCCTAGCTTTGAAGCCAAGAGATAGAAGCATAATGCAGCAGTGAGATAACATTTGCAGTAATGTCATCCAGTATATTAAGGTTACAATTTGCTGGGCTGGAAAACAAGTAATTTCTGACCGTATGCAATAATATAAGCAGAAGCCGACAGCAAAGCTCAATTCTTAATAAATGATTTCTAGCAGTATCTCATATCAGAAGCAAACAGCAAATATTGGTTTAATCAGTAACAATTGTATAGTAACATAAGCAATTCATAATAAAAGCAAATAGCCAATATCAATTCATATACTTCTTCATTACTATTCAGGAAACACGAAGTTTATTGCTATAGAAATGTCCAGTAAGCATCATTGTGCAAAAGGAAACAATCAGGTCTGTATGTTATTACCTTATTCTACTGTATTCATACCGTTTTCTTTCCTTTTCATCTTTACCCTATCCTTCTTCCTCTTTCCTTTCCCCTTCCTAACTTTCCCATTATTTGCATTTTTCTTTATCTTTTACACTTTGATAAAGTAACAAAAAGAAAAATCAGGTATCTAGTTATTAAGAAAATAACTGAAGAAGAGGGTGGGAGGAGACCTTGGAAGACTTCTAGTCCAACCACCTGATTTAATTTGTCAGTTTAAAAAAAGAGAGGAATATAGGGAAATATCCATGAAATCACCCAGAATGCAGGTCACCTTAATGGAGCGTCTTTTTCATTTGTTTTAGAACGGAGGTTGGTGACTATGGGCCTTTTATGACTTGGGCACTTCAAAGCCAGCATGGTTGGCTCAGGAATTCTGTGTCATGGCTGCCTCCGATCAACCCCCAGGGAAGAAAAAACTTGGCTCCATAGATTCAAAGAAAAGGGACTTTTACTGTGAAAAAACAAAGGAAAAGGACAAATTGAAACTAACCCCAGTAGCCAGGCAACCACAGTCCAATCATTGGCCAGGAATATGTTTTGGGAATGTCTCTGGTTCAGGTGCTCCGTGCCGCCCTCTTGCATGCCATTTCACGGACGGTTGGCCTTGAAGCTGTTAAACAACCCAAGCTGCCCTCCCTGATTCCAAGCCTCCCTATGGCTTCTCAGCAATTCCACTCTCACACCACCTGCACAATTCCCTTCCCAAATGCCCATCGCTCCCTCCCTCCCTCCCTGTTTCCAAGGCAGCCGGCAGCAAGCTGGAAGGAAAGCAATGTTGCTGACTAGGCTGACATTCTGGGAGTTGAAGTCCACAAGTCATACAAGGGCAACAGTTTCCCTGTTGCCCCCTGTTTTAGGGGGCAACGCAACCTATGTCAGCACAACTGGCTGATTATGGTGGATCCTGAAGAAGCTAAGAAGGGTCAGGTTTGGTTGGCAATGAGATGGGAGACCACTATGAAGCCCCAGGCCGCAGGCTGGACTGGGACCCAGAAACCCTTCCCTTTTAAGGGGAGGGGTCTCTGCCATCTGCTTTGGAGCAGACCCTGCCCATACCAGCCAGGGCTTCCTTTGCTGCATTTCCCAGCAGCTGCTCTCGGAGAGGCAGAAGGAAGCTTGGCGAGAGAAAAGCAACAGCTTCAAGAGGCCCTTCAGCAGGTGGTCCTCCATCTCTCAGGGGGTCTCCCTGGGCACTTTAGCCCTTCATCTGCTCTCCAGCGTCAAGACGGAGAGAAGCTCCGAGAGGCACATTCGGAGCCCTGGGCTGTTCGGTCTGCTGAGGCATGGCTTGAACGAGAGGTAGGGAAGTAGGACAGGCTCCAGTGGAGATGAAGAGGAGGTCACTAAACAATCTGTTGTAAGTCGAGGACTGAATATTCCACACCATCTTAAGTTGTGAGTGAAGGGGGGGAGCAGAGATGTGGCCTGGAGTGGCAGAAAGAGTGGTGGGGGGCAACTGGAGGCCCCCTTGGGTGAAGCCGGCTGGTGGCCTGAAAAACCTTGGCCGTCTCCATCTGACCTCCCTGCCAAGTGCGGAAACTCTCCTGAAATGGGAGGGTGGAGTTTGGGAGGTGGAGGCGTAGCCGGTGATGACATTTCTGCGTTGATGTCCTCCTCCCAGGAGTCCCGAAGGGCTCAGATACGATCAGGGGCCAAGGGAGGCGGGAAGCAGATCGCTGGAAAGCCTGTTGATCTTGGACGGGTCCATGCCTGTCCCTTCATCCTTTGGGTCAGCAGGGTTGGGCTCCGCTTGGAGACCCCAGCTTTCGCCTGCCGTGAAGGAGCCCTCCTCAGTCTCTGGCCTTCTGGGCCTCCAGCCACGGCCTGTCAGGCTTCCAAGTAGCACCCAAAAGTAAATCGGAGTCCGAGGCAAAGGATTCCTCAAAGTTCCAATTGATGAAGAGAGCCATGTTGGCCCATCTGGGAAAATCTGAATCTGAAAGCTTCCCGGTTTTCCCCACGCAGTTGAAAGTTCAGGATCTTGCCCCCCCCACACCCACAAGTCCATTCCATGGTCCAATCTCCCACTGCCATGCTGGCATCTTCCACCCATCCAGTTCCGGTCAGGTGCGGAGGTGCAGAGACAAAGGATAATGACCTTGGTTTTCTAGAAAGAATGTTGTTATGGCTGCATATCATCTAACTCTGTACAATCCCTCCCTCCCATTTTCCCACCATAGAAAAGGCATAGAGGAAGAATAGAAAGTGTGGCAGCCCAAAGATTCGAAAGAAAAGAGGGCTGCAGGCCTGACATGGCCTTTGCCTTGCATAAATATAAATAATAATACAAATAATAAATATAAATATAAATATAAATATAAATATAAATAATATAAATATAAATATAAATATAAATATAAATAATATAAATATAAATATAAATATAAATATAAATAATATAAATATAAATATGGATATAGATATAGATAGATAGATATAGATATAGATATAAATAATATAAATATAAATATAGATATAGATATAAATAATATAAATATAGATATAGATATAGATAGATAGATATAGATATAAATATAAATATAAATATAAATAATATAAATATAAATAATATAAACATAAACACAAACATAAACATCATAAACATAATAATAAAATAATGGAATGGAATAGAACAATACACAGCCTTTCTCTGCACCCTGTTCAAGCAGCAACTCAGGTGGTGGAAGTCGTGAGAATTCAGCACTTGGGACAGTGGCAGATCAATCACCAGCCGCCAGCTCTTCCCCCATCCACCCACCTCTTGCCAATTAATTAGCCGCCACCGGTCAGCCGAGCCAGCCAAGCTGCAGCTCCTCATCACAGGGGCCTGGAGGGCTGCTGAGGGCGGCCTAGAGATCAGGGCACTTGGGGTCGAAGGACCCTTTCACAGGGTCGCCTAAGACCACCGGAAAAGACATATTTTCAAAATAATACGGAAAACATAACATAATTTTATGGTTGGGGGTCACCACAACACGAGGAACTGTATTAAAGGGTCGCGGCATTAGGAAAGTTGAGACCCACTGCTCTGGAGCTTCATCCTCAGCACATCTGGGGGCAAATCTGGTGACCTGGAGGTTGGCAGGGCCATCCTTGGGGTGGGGGGGATTGTGTCTTTGGCCTGACTTTACTCAGAGCGTCACCTGGCTGGGTGGCCTTTAGCAGCTGAGGAGTTACAATCAGCAGGAGAGATTTAACCCACCCTGGACCAGGCAGGAGGCTCTGGATGAGGACCTCAGAGCCACGACAGACTCCCTTCCTTTTCCCTTGGGCTTCATCGGTCTTTCCGTGTCTCTGCATGGACGTTTGAAGACGGCTGCACTTCCACTCTCAGAAGGTGGCGCAGTGGTTAGGGTGCAGCACTGCAGGCCACTTCAGCAAGCCCTATGAAGCGGTATATAAGTCTAACTGCTGTTGCTATTGCTATAATAGCAACTGCTGTTGCTATTGATCTATCTATCTATCTATCTATCTATCTATCTGAGGTGGCACAGTGGTTAGGGTGCAGTACTGCAGGCCACTTCAGCTGACAGTTATCTGCAGTTCAGCGGTTCAAATCTCACCGGCTCAAGGTTGACTCAGCCTTCCATCCTTCCGAGGTGGGTGAAATGAGGACCCAGACTGTGGGGGGGAAATATGCTGACTCTGTAAACCGCTTAGAGAGGGCTGAAAGTCCTATGAAGCGGTATATAAGTCTAACTGCTATTGCTATTGCTATAATTCCCCAGCAGGCTGAGCCCATGGAGTTGCAGCCCCCCCCCCCAAAATCTTAAAAGGACGAAGGTTTCAGAGCCTTGTTTCAAGGCATCGCAATAGTGGCTACAGGTAATCCTCGAGCTACGACCACAATTGAGCCCAAAATGTATGTTGCTAAGTGAGAAATTTGTTAAGTGAGTTTTGTCCCATTTTACGACTTTCCTTGCTGCGGTTGTTAAGTGAATGTGGCTTCCCCAGGGCCTTTCCTGGTCAGAAGATTTCAAAAAGTGACCACATGTCCCTGGGATACTGCAACCGTCATAGATATGAGTCGGTTGCCAAACATTTCAATTTTGGTCACTTGACCATGGGGTTGCTGCAATGGTCATAAGTGTGGGAAATGGCCATAAATGACTTTTTTCAGGGCTGTTGTAAATTTGAAGCCACTAAATGGACGGTTGTAAGTTAAGGACTACCTGTATTTCATATTCAGATCCATCCTTCATTCCTTCCTTCCTTCCTTCCCTCCCTCCTTCCTTCCTTCCCTCCCTCCCTCCCTCCCTTCTCCCTTCCTTCCCTCCCTCCCTTCTCACTTTTTCCTTCAATCTTTCCTTCCCAGAGTCACAGACTTGGAAGGGACCTTGGAGGTCTTCTAGCCCAACTCATTACTCAAGCAGAAAACTCTATAGTAGTTCAGGTTGTCCAATCTCTTCTTAAAGAACATTGGACAATTTCTTCTTCTTCTTTTTTTTTTTTTAAATTATTTTTATTTTTATTTTTTTTTAATATATTTTATTCATTTTTCACATTCCATTTACAATCACTTATATACAGGGTATTTACTATAAGAAAAGAAAAAAAAAGAAAAGAAAAAGGGAATAAAACGAACGAATAAAAAGGAAACACAACTCATCATTCACAACCCCACCTAACCCTTCCATCCTCCATACACCCCATCTACCCCCTCCAACTTTCCTTTCTCCCTCTAACACTCCCCTCCTACTTCCCTTTCCCCACAAACCTTTCTCCCCTTACTCCCCAGACACCCTCCTTACATTCCCCTTACTCCTTCCTTACTCCTCCCTCTTCTTTCCCTCTACCTCCCTCCTCGGTGTATGCCTTTATTCGAGTGTTGTTTGATCTGATAAAAGTAAAATGAACCAAGAAAGAAAAAAAAAAAAGAAAAAACCACCGTATATAAGTACATTCTTATTCTTATTAAGACTATTTTAACACCCCCCCACCCCACCCCCACAAATCCCCATCCCCAATCCTCCCGACTTCCCAGGGCCCACACCTGGCACTACCTTCTGTCTAAAATATCTTGTATACATATGGATTAAAAAAATAAAAGTAATATGTCAAAAGAAAGAAAAACAGAAAAAAAAAGAAGAGAGAAAAAAAAAGAAAAAAGAAAAGAAAGAGAAAAAGAAACCACTCTTTGTGTTGATCTCAGCCCCCCATCTTTATCTATGCTTAAATAGTATAAATCATTCTATCTATATTTTATTCTCGTCTCTTACTTCTTTGCTATTTACCCCAACCTTCTGTAGACTCTCCCGTTCCTCTTCCTAAACCTCATGATCCCTTCCGATAAGATTTAAGCTACGTGGTTCATGTCTTATATTCAAATATAACTTTACAGACGAGTAATCAAACTTTCCCTTCTAGTAAAATTTAAACAGCGTAGATGATCTTTCTTAACCCCCTTTTCAAACATAGTTCAAAATAATCTAGCCAAGCTTCCCCTTCTTAGTAAAATTAAGCAGCGTAGATCAAATATTACTTTACACAGGAATCAATTTCTATCTTAAGATAATTCCAACCGACTTCCTCTTCTAATAGGATTTAAATGACGTAGTTCATTCCACATGCATTTTACCCTCATCCCTTACTTGTCTGATATTTACCACTATCAAATTTATACTAGCATTTGTTTGAAATGTAACTCAGAGCGATTTCAACCAACTTCCCCTTCAAATAAAAGTTAAATAGCATGGATCAAGCAGCGTAGATCAAATATTACTTTACACAGGAATCAATTTCTATCTTAAGGTAATTCCAACCGACTTCCTCTTCTAATAGGATTTAAATAACGTAGTTCATTCCACATGCATTTTACCCTCATCCCTTACTTGTCTGATATTTACCACTATCAAATTTATACTAACATTTGTTTAAAATGTAACACAGAGCGATTTCAACCAACTTTCCCTTCAAATAAAAGTTAAATAGTATGGATCATTCCACATATTCAAATAATACTTTCAGCAAGAGTCAGTTAACCTTCTATTTTAGAATAGTCCCTTCTAACAAAGTTTAAACAACATAAATCATTCCACATTCTTTTTACACTTATCTTAAGATAATCCCAACCAGCTTTCTGTTCTAATAAGCTTTAAACAACGTAAATTTTACCCTCATCCCTTGCTTGTCTGGTGTTTACCACTATCAAATTTGTGCTAACATTAATTTAAAATCTAGCTCAAAGTAGTTTCACCCAGCTTTCCCTTCTGATAAAAATTAGTCCGCTTTTTCTACCGGAGAGGGGTCTCAAACCCCCATTCAGTCCTCAGCTTTAGCAAGCATTTTAAAATGTCTAAATTCTCGATCTCCATTTTTCTGCTTCTCCGAGGGAGGAGGGGCTACCCCCTCCATCTTGCCGCCACATGGCCGGCCGCTTGCTTTCTCCTTCCGCTTGCCTCTCCTCTCTTCCAAGCGCGTCAGGAAGTCCCGCCTTCAGAGTCCTACAATAGAAATCTTGAGCCTCCGAAACAGAGTTAAGACGAAATCTTTGATTCTCAAATGTAACCGTGATACCGGCAGGGGCCTCCCATCTGTATCGAATCTGTTGACTCCTAAGCTCCTTAGTTAAAAAGGTGTAGTCCCTTCTTGCTTTCAGCATCTGAAAAGGAATATCTTTGAAAACAATCAGGTCCTGGCCGTCAACTCGGAAACTGTTATTATAAAACTTTTGTACAATCGCATTTCTAGATTCTTTTGTAGAGAAATGTATAATTATGTCCCTCGGGAACTGTCGCTGTTCCGCTATCAATGAGTTCTGGCGATAGATTTTCCGAATCTGCCAATCAAAGTTAAGTCCCGGGCTTCCCAGCGCATGGCTGAAGGCTTCAGCAAAGGTCTGTTTCAAATTCTCTTGCTCCTTTTCACGGAATCCTCTGACTCTTATTGCAAATGCCTTCCTATTAAAATTTATCATCATAAGCTGTTGTTCAGTGTCTCTAATTTTTTGTTGTAAAATTTGAATATTGGTAGTCAAATAAATTAGCCTTCTCCAGACTTTCCAATTTGTTCTCTATTTCAGCAGAGTAATCTGACAGGGCAGACACGGCTGCAAACGTATTCGCCTTCATCTGATTAACTTTAGACTTTAAATCATCATATAATTCCAATACAAAATCATTAATTTCTTGTTTAAAGGCATTAAACATTTTAAAGAAATATTCCTGTGTTAAAAATTCTCCAGTAGAGGGCATAGGAGACAAAGGCTGTGTTTCCAGTAAACATTCTTTAAATTCTTTAGACACATTTGTAGCAAGACGCTTCTTTGACCTGGGTGCCATAATAAATAAACAAGTAAGCAGCGCTTCGCTCCCCTCTATTTCCAAAGAAGAAGAGTTTAGTTTGTTAAGGAGCGGTCTGCAGGAAGATAAAACCGGCTAAGTACATCCAATATCAATCATCCACGGAGAGAAATCGCCATTTTGAAGTCCATTTAGACAAAGAACAAAGAAGTCTCTAAGACAAATGGTGCTGGTATTTAAGATCGTAATAAAAGCATAAATCTCACAGGGGTGGGACCCGCCCGTATCAATTCTAGCTTGAAAAAACTTTGTTTTGTCCTGGGGGGGGCTAGCCTGTCTAGGGCTGCCTAGAAAAAAAAAAAAGGCAGCTGAGAAGAACTGGCTGGAGATAAAAAGCTCCGCTCCGGCTGGGTCTAATCTCTTTCCACAGCCCAAAAAAAGAGAAAGGCTGTGGCTTACGAATAGACCCTAGCCTACGGAGCTATCCTCCCTGCCCCTTTCTTAGCCAAAAAGGGGTGCTATCTATGATTTTATTTAGATATACAGACCAGATCTCTGAGGAGCTCGGTGGAGCCCTCCTCGGCAACAGGCCACGCCCCCAGGAAGTCCAAATTATTTTTATTTTTTATTACACAAACAACAATGGGAAAAGGAGAGGATGGGGGAAAAAAAAGAAAAAGGCGGGGGGAAGGGAAAACCCATCTTCACATACAATATGTCGTTTAATCACAGGTGCGTCCCTACTAAGTTTATACATCCCGTATCTCTCTATTGTATATTTAATAAGCACCACAATAAGCTAGGGTTTAAAAAACAAAAAACAATAAAATAAAACAAGGGAGAGAGAGAAGAAAAAAAAAAGAAAAAGAAAAAAAGGGGAGGGGGAGGGGGGAGGCCAAAAAGGGGGAAAAAAGGGCCAAGAAGGAATAGAAAAAAAAAATGAAAAAAGAAAAAAACCATCATCACATGCAGCATGTCGTTTGATTACGGTTGTTTTAACATCTACATCTTCAAATAATGTTTACCATCTCAGATATTTCCTCTAATGTAACTAAAGGTCTCATTTTCCTTCTACCATATATATTCAATTAACATTAGCATTGTTTTCCCCCAGAGAATATACTTCTATTCATTGTTAATCTTGCATTTCATACCTTCAAACAGAAATCTTATTCCTTCATTGTTCAACAAGGCATCGCTGCCTATATATACCAGTTTTCATTTGTTCCTCTATTAGAATTGCCTTATCAGCAGCGAAATATCATTATAATAAGTTCTTAACCTTATACATTATATCACCAGACCTTATATTAGTACTTCCTTATATCATTGTTGAATTATTTCACATCATAATTATATCATCATTTACTTTTTCCAATTAAGGCATAAGTGTATCATTTTTCATTTCCAAAATTTTGTTTTTTTCCCCTTAGCCATTGATAAAACAAGTCCCATATCTTATAAAATTGTTCATCCTCTTGCTCTCTAATTTCAAATGTCAATTTACTCATTTCGGCACAGTCCATTATTTTTCGAATGATTTCTTCCTCTTTTGGTATTGTTTCATTTTTCCAGTTTTTTGCAAATACAATTCTGGCTGCTGTTAACACATTTACAATCAAATATTTTAAGTCTTTGTTGTAGGTTTCTGGTAAGATTCCCAATAAAAAGACCTCTGGTTTAAAGTCTATTTGTTTGTGTATCATTTTCTCCAACCACATGTGGATTTTAGTCCAGTATCTTTTGGCTTCAGTGCAAGTCCACCACATGTGGTAGTATGAGCCAGGTATCTGGTGACATTTCCAACACTTTTCTGATTTATTCTTGAACATTCTTGCGATTCTGGTCGGGGGGAATGCCGGACAATTTTCTGTTGCTGCTCTGGCTCTGTGGAATGAGTTACCAACAGAGATCCGGACCCTCCCCACCCTTGCAGCCTTCCAAAAGGCTGTTCCGGCAGGCCTGGGGTTGCTGACTCAAATCAGGTCAACCCCCAATTAACCCAGATGTATGTTGTGTTTTTAAAATGTTTGTATTATTTTGTATTATTTTACATTCTTCCCCTGTATGTTATTTTATTTTATTCATACTTGTAAGCCACCCTGAGTCCCCCCTGGGATTGGGCGGTATATAAACCCATTAAATTGACAATTGATTGATCAGCCATTAGGTTGCAACCTATTGGATTGCAACCTAATTTCTTGCCCTTGTGGGCTACAGGGGGCTATAGGGCAGTGGAAAGGATTTGCTAAGACTATGATTATTTCCACCTGCATCTCTTTCTCTCCAGTAACCCCACCCGCCTCCTCTGCTATTGGGCTTAGCAAGATCTGCAGGCAGGTGGCTCAGTTTCCCCTTCTCTGAAATGGGCCCCTGTGCCCTGCCTAGCTTGCCTTGACGTGGCTCCCCACCTAGTCAGTGCAGGTGTTTCTGGCCGTGACCCGTCAAAACCGCGCCCGATTAAACTGCGTCGCTGACGTCATCAACAGGGCGACAACAGCCAGCGCGGAGAAAGAAGGGCGCTTTAAATAGCGCTTTGAAAGCAAGCCGATTCAAGTTAAGGTAAGGGTTAGGTTTAGGGTTAGGTTAAGGGTTAGGGTTAGGTTTAGGGTTAGGTTTAGGGTTAGGTTTAGGGTTAGGTTTAGGGTTAGGTTAAGGGGGGTTAGGGTTAGGGTTAGGTTAAGGGTTAGGATTAGGGTTAGGTTAAGGGTTAGGGTTAGCGTTAGGATTAGGGTTAGGGTTAGGGTTAGGGTTAGGGTTAGGGTTAGGTTAAGGGTTAGGATTAGGGTTAGGTTAAGGGTTAGGGTTAGGTTTAGGGTTAGGTTAAGGGTTAGGATTAGGGTTAGGTTTAGGGTTAAGTTAAGGGTTAGGTTAAGGGTTAGGTTTAGGGTTAGGTTAAGGGTTAGGATTAGGTTAAGGGTTAGGTTTAGGGTTAGGTTTAGGGTTAGGTTTAGGGTTAGGTTTAGGGGGGTTAGGGTTAGGGTTAGGTTAAGGGTTAGGATTAGGGTTAGGTTAAGGGTTAGGATTAGGGTTAGGTTTAGGGTTAGGTTAAGGGTTAGGATTAGGGTTAGGTTTAGGGTTAAGTTAAGGGTTAGGTTAAGGGTTAGGTTTAGGGTTAGGTTAAGGGTTAGGATTAGGTTTAGGGTTAGGTTAAGGGTTAGGTTAAGGGTTAGGTTTAGGGTTAGGTTTAGGGTTAAGTTAAGGGGGGTTAGGGTTAGGGTTAGGTTAAGGGTTAGGATTAGGGTTAGGTTAAGGGTTAGGGTTAGGGTTAGGTTAAGGGTTAGGATTAGGGTTAGGTTTAGGGTTAGGTTAAGGGTTAGGTTAAGGGTTAGGTTTAGGGTTAAGTTAAGGGTTAGGTTAAGGGTTAGGTTTAGGGTTAGGTTAAGGGTTAGGATTAGGTTTAGGGTTAGGTTAAGGGTTAGGTTTAGGGTTAGGTTAAGGGTTAGGGTTAGGTTTAGGGTTAGGTTTAGGGTTAGGTTTAGGGTTAGGTTTAGGGTTAGGTTAAGGGGGGTTAGGGTTAGGGTTAGGTTAAGGGTTAGGATTAGGGTTAGGTTAAGGGTTAGGGTTAGCGTTAGGATTAGGGTTAGGGTTAGGGTTAGGGTTAGGGTTAGGGTTAGGTTAAGGGTTAGGATTAGGGTTAGGTTAAGGGTTAGGGTTAGGTTTAGGGTTAGGTTAAGGGTTAGGATTAGGGTTAGGTTTAGGGTTAAGTTAAGGGTTAGGTTAAGGGTTAGGTTTAGGGTTAGGTTAAGGGTTAGGATTAGGTTAAGGGTTAGGTTAAGGGTTAGGTTTAGGGTTAGGTTTAGGGTTAGGTTTAGGGGGGTTAGGGTTAGGGTTAGGTTAAGGGTTAGGATTAGGGTTAGGTTAAGGGTTAGGATTAGGGTTAGGTTTAGGGTTAGGTTAAGGGTTAGGATTAGGGTTAGGTTTAGGGTTAAGTTAAGGGTTAGGTTAAGGGTTAGGTTTAGGGTTAGGTTAAGGGTTAGGATTAGGTTTAGGGTTAGGTTAAGGGTTAGGTTAAGGGTTAGGTTTAGGGTTAGGTTAAGGGTTAGGATTAGGGTTAGGTTTAGGGTTAAGTTAAGGGTTAGGTTAAGGGTTAGGTTTAGGGTTAGGTTAAGGGTTAGGATTAGGTTTAGGGTTAGGTTAAGGGTTAGGTTAAGAGTTAGGGTTAGGGTTAGGTTTAGGGTTAGGTTAAGGGTTAGGATTAGGGTTAGGTTTAGGGTTAAGTTAAGGGTTAGGTTAAGGGTTAGGTTTAGGGTTAGGTTAAGGGTTAGGATTAGGTTTAGGGTTAGGTTAAGGGTTAGGTTAAGAGTTAGGGTTAGGGTTAGGTTTAGGGTTAGGTTAAGGGTTAGGATTAGGGTTAGGTTTAGGGTTAAGTTAAGGGTTAGGTTAAGGGTTAGGTTTAGGGTTAGGTTAAGGGTTAGGATTAGGTTTAGGGTTAGGTTAAGGGTTAGGTTAAGGGTTAGGATTAGGGTTAGGTTTAGGGTTAGGTTAAGGGTTAGGATTAGGGTTAGGTTTAGGGTTAAGTTAAGGGTTAGGTTAAGGGTTAGGTTTAGGGTTAGGTTAAGGGTTAGGATTAGGTTTAGGGTTAGGTTAAGGGTTAGGTTAAGGGTTAGGTTTAGGGTTAGGTTTAGGGTTAGGTTTAGGGTTAGGTTTAGGGGGGTTAGGTTTAGGTTTAGGGGTTAATTTTAGGTTTAGGGTTTACAGCGTGCTTCTCTCTCCGCGCTGTTGTCGCCCTGTTGATGACGTCAGCGATGTGGTTTAGTCGGGCGCGGTTTAATCGAGTGCGGTTTTGTGGTGGAACCGTTTCTGCCTCCCACCAGCCTTCCAAGCCGAGGCTGAGGGCTCCTCCGTGTCCTGCAGGGAGCCCGGCTGCTCAGAGGGGCCACCTCAGCTCAGGGGCTCTGGGCTGCCCCGCCCTGAGAGAGGCAGGTGTGGATTCTGAGCAGGAGCCCCAGGTAGGGAGGTTGTTTGGGGGGCCAGGGGGCATTGAGAGGGCAGGCTGCAGGGGTCCTGTCTTGGGACCTGGCTAGGAGAGTCTCAGATCCGCCATCGAATCCCTTCAGCCCTGCTCTGCTTTGCCATAAAATGCAAGGAGGGGGGTGGGAAGATAGGGAGGGGGGATGACGGGAACCAGGGGTGCTATTGAGAGAAGGACACAAGCCCGGGGGTGGAATGCAGAATGCCCATCCAAAGAGATGCCGACAGGTGGGACTGTTGCCAAAACCCCTAATTTGAACCTTTTTGGCCCTCTTGGCAAGAGGAAGGGAAGGCCCGGGAGAAAGGAAAGTGACTGGATTACATGGGAAATAGCAATAGCAGTAGACTTATATACCGCTTCATAGGGCTTTCAGCCCTCTCTAAGCGGTTTACAGAGAGTCAGCATATTGCCCCCAACAATCTGGGTCGTCATTTTACCCACCTCGGAAGGATGGAAGGCTGAGTCAACCCTGAGCCGGTGAGATTTGAACCGCTGAACTGCTGATCTAGCAGTAGCCTGCAGTGCTGCATTTAACCACTGCGCCACCTTGCTATCGGACCTGGCTACCTGAGAGACCGCCTCCTGCCAGTTACCTCCCAGAGACCTATAAGATCGCACAGACTAGGCCTCCTCTGGATTCCATCTGCCGGTCAATGTCGGCTGGCGACTCCCCGGGGGAGGGCCTTCTCTGTATCTGCTCCGGCCCTATGGAACGATCTCCCCGTTGAGATCCGGACCCTTACTACCCTTCCGGCCTTCCGCAAAGCGATTAAGACCTGGCTGTTCCGGCAGGCCTGGGGCTGTTGATTTATCCAGCCCCATCCTAAGCTATATGAATGTTGTGAAATTTTTAATGTTGTTTTTATTTTTTGTATATCCCCCCCCCACACACTTCCTTTTTTACCTGTAAGCCGCCCTGAGTCTCTTTGAGAGTGGGCGGCATACAAGCTAATTAAATAAACAAACAAACAAATAAATAAATAAATAAATAAATAAAATCCTCAGATCTGTCTTGGTGACTCTATAACTGCTGGCCTTTAGTAAAAATACCCCTTCCACAACAAATGGAGTCGAGGGTCTTTCTCTCCTGAGGGTTCAAACGGGGGCCGATCTGGCAGAGAGGCCGATCGTGGAAGAGGTTTTCAGGAAAACAATCTAGGAAAGTATAGACACCAGGTCAGAGGTGGGTTCCTACCCGTTCGCACCTATTCGGTAGAACCGGTTCGTCAAATCTACCGAACCGGTTAGAAGAGGTTCCACCAGTGGACCCAGAAAGCAGGCCACACCTACAGAAGAGCTTCCAAACATTTTTTGAAACCCACCACTGGTCCTTGGAGATGATTATTCTACACTATCATGCTCATATTTATAAAACTCAGGGCCTCTGTGAAAGGTAAGGATGACTACTGCGTTTGTGGTGCAATCAGAACATTGCGTGTGTTGAAGTTGTTTTAACGCAAACCAAAGATGCCTTTTAAAAAACAAGTTTACATCATATTAGTATGCAGGCCAGTGCTGTGTGTGAGGGGATTGGTTCCACCACAAAACCGCACTCGACTAAACCGCGCCCGACAAAACCGCGTCGCTGACATCATCAACAGGGCGACAACAGTGCAGAGACAGAAGCACGCTGTAAACCCTAAACCTAAAATTAACCCCTAAACCTAAACCTAACCCCCCTAAACCTAAACCTAACCCTAACCCTAACCCTTAACCTAACCCTTAACCTAAACCTAACCCTAAACCTAACCCTAACCCTTAATCTAACCCTAAACCTAACCTTTAACCTAACCCTAAACCTAACCCTAAACCTAACCCTAACCCTTAACCTAACCCTAAACCTAACCCTAACCCTTAACCTAACCCTAAACCTAACCCTTAACCTAACCCTAAACCTAACCCTAACCCTTAACCTAACCCTAAACCTAACCCTTAACCTAACCCTAAACCTAACCCTAAACCTAACCCTAAACCTAATCCTTAACCTAACCCTAAACCTAATCCTTAACCTAACCCTAAACCTAACCCCCCTTAACCTAACCCTAAACCTAACCCTTAACCTAACCCTAAACCTAACCCTAAACCTAACCCTAAACCTAATCCTTAACCTAACCCTAAACCTAACCCTTAACCTAACCCTAAACCTAACCCCCCTTAACCTAACCCTAAACCTAACCCTTAACCTAACCCTAAACCTAACCCTAAACCTAACCCTAAACCTAATCCTTAACCTAACCCTAAACCTAACCCTTAACCTAACCCTAAACCTAACCCTTAACCTAACCCTAAACCTAACCCTAAACCTAATCCTTAACCTAACCCTAAACCTAACCCTTAACCTAACCCTAAACCTAACCCTTAACCTAACCCTAAACCTAACCGTTAACCTAACCCTAAACCTAACCCTAACCCTTAACCTAACCCTAAACCTAACCCTAAAGCTAACCCTAAACCTAACCCTAAAGCTAACCCTAAACCTTACCCTTACCTTAAGTTGAATCGGCTTGCTTTCAAAGCGCTATTTAAAGCGCCCTTCTGTCTCCGTGCTGGCTGTTTTCGCCCTGTTGATGACATCAGCGACGCGGTTTAATCGGGCGCGGCTTAGTCGAGTGCGGTTTTGACGGGTCACGGAGGGGATTTAAGGTGGTTCTGGCAAGTGTCGCCGGCATCTTCATATCCGGTCACATGGGCAGCAAGCCACTCCCATCCGGTCACATGGGCGGCAAGCCACTCCCACAAAAGCGGCCACACCCAGAGAGTAGATTCGAACAATTTTCGAAACCCACCACTGCACCAGGTGCACCTGTGTGCATCCAAACACTCCCTTCTTGTGGCCTCACGCTTCCTCCCAGAAGGCTGGGCCTGAGCCTTTGATGCTGGCAGACCCAGGTTAGGCTCAGTTCTGCCTCCATCCTGGGAGCTGACCCTGCTGAGCTGCAATCCTTGAGTCGTCCACACAAGCCGCCCTCTGCCCAGGTCACTGCCCCGTTTCAGACCCCCTTCCCTTCCTCCAGCCCAGAGGGGCTCATGGCCAAGAGGCCCAGTGCCAGCTGTCGGGCAAAACAAACCTGCTCCTAGATCAGTGGGTCTCAACCGTCCTAATGCCGCAACCCTTTAATACAGTTCCTTATGTTGTGTTGACCCCCCCCCCCCCGCAACCATACAATTATTATAGGTTTTCCATATTTTTTTGAAAATATGTGTTTTCCGATGGTCTTAGGCAACCCCTGTGAAAGGGTTGTTTGACACACACCCCCAAAGGTGTCCCGACCCACAGGTTGAGAACCACTGCCCTAGATCTTCTTCCCAGATGCACTGCACTCCAGTATCCATAATCCCCAGCCAGAAGGATGATATGCAAATCAGAGGCGGTTGACAGAAGCCAGGCAGGAAAGAGGAGCTATGAAGGCTGTTTTACCCTATTGAGAACCTGGAGTGTGTGTGTGTGTGTGTGTGTTGCTGCAGATGGTGGCCGAGATCATCAGGGCCAAAGAGGAGCCGTGCGGGTGAAATTGGCCAGGGGGCAAAGCAGAGACTGACCTCCAGTTCCCATCATGGCGATGTTGTCCTGCGGTTTCTTGACAAATGGGACAAATTCTGCAGAAAAGGCTTAGCAGAATCAAGTTTGGCGCCAGGACTGTGAACTAGAACAAGGCGACATTGGAGCTTCCATCCCCTTGGACGCTCTGGGCTTTGCCCCCTCCCACCCTGACGGAGCGGCTGCTCGGGAGTTTCAGGCCACCCCAGACGCTCCCTGAAAAGCACGACGCATGAACTCCCTCCTTGCTGGACAGCTTTATTGGACTCACAGGCTCCGGAGGCTTACCAGGATGGCCTCCTGAGGGGGTCCCTGCAATGTGGCCCAGGTGCAGCCAGCTTTTGCGGTTTCCTCCTCGGGGTGAAGCTAAGGAAAGGCTCCCCTTTGGGCTGCTCTTCAAGGGCTACCCACAAGGCCCACGGACCATGGGTCCAAAGGGTGAGCATGAGCAGAACTGCAATGCACATGCCATGCTCCCCAGCACATAAAAAGGACCCACCATTTCAATGTGGTTGGCAGCCCCTGCGGATGCCTCTGCCATCCACCCATGGTCAGTTCTGGAGGAGGAAGATCCTGGCTGCCACCTGCTTCCTTAGTGGAGGCATCCACCTCTTGGGAAGAAGGCTTCATCCTGGCCCTGGAGCTGGTGGGCAGCATCAGCCGCAGCTGCCAATAGACAGTTTCACTTGGTTCGCCGCCTGCAGTCCAAAGAGATGCGAAGTCTCTCAAGGGCCCCATTGCCACCTTGAAGGAAGAAAGCAGAGATGTTGTCACCAGGAGGGAAAGAAGGTGAGGACGACCCCTCTGGGCAGCTGGGCCGAAGAGGGTGCGCTGCATGTGAAAAGGGTCTGGGGTCCTGGTGGATCGCAGGCTGAACATAAGCTGGGGGGGGGGGCGCTATGAGGTGGCAGCAAGAAAGGCAAGGACAGTTCCGGGCCACATTGACAGAATCAGAAGGTCAAAATCAAAAGACACCTTTGATCTTCTCGGTTCTGCATGGGGAAAACCGCTCCAGAATGCTGCACCCCCATTTCAGGAAGGGTTTGGGTAAATGGGGGGGGGGGGGAGAAAACAAAATAAGCAGAGATGGGGGGGGGGAACGGCCGATTTGCTGAGTCTGGAGAAGGAAGTCTGGGGAAGGGGGGGGGGGGCTGAAGAGGCAGAGATCAAAGCCAGGCACAGAGATTTTGGGCTTCAATTTCCAGGGAGATGATTTTGGCTGGGTATCAGGAAGAATTTCTTAAGGGCAGAAAATGCCCCCCAGTGGGCCCAAGGGAGCTTTGGGGAGAGAAAGAGCAAGAGGCTGCCAGGAGGTTCTCAGGATGGATTTTGCTCTACAGCACCCTGAATGGGGTGGGGGGGGAGAGAAGGGGCCCCAATGAGATCCAGAGTCCTTGTGTCACCTTCCGTAATGTGGAAGGAATCAGAATTCCCAGATCTGCGATGCGGGAGAGGAGTCTGCGCTTTCTCCCTCCCTTCCTGGAGAGGGTCTCTTGGCTTCATTAAGGGGGTTGCGTACCCATTGTGGGAGGGGTCCTCAGGACTGGCTGCCCTCTCGCAGATGAATCTGTACTTTGTTGATGATCTTTCTGACCACAGTTCCCCATTGTGCATGAACGCGTTGTAGTCGTAGTAGCTGTAGTAGTTGTTATATAGAGTTTCACTTCTGGAATGTTTAAAAGACACTTATGAAGAAGCCCCAAAGTCAACATCTTCACAGATTTATTTCTTTCTCTGCTGAATGTGAAACACAAATTCTGCAGCAGCCGAATTCCCCAAGTGGACTAAAGCTACCAGCAGGTAAAGACGCCAGAGATGGCGGCAAGAGAGTTTCTCTGCCAAGGAACTGCCAAGACCCAAATGGGGATCTTCGTGCCATGCAAACACGGGACTTGTGTTAAAAGGTGTGCAACAACAGCCCTCTCCGTGGGCACGGGGCTTCCCTTCAGATGTGACAAGCTTTTCACTTTTGTGCTGCCTTTGAGCCGCTCTTGACACCTCCCTCTGCTGCAGTTTCAGAGGGGCCCTGGCCTCCCCCTTCCCAGTGCTGAAAGGGGGCACCCACTTCAGGTCACCTGAAGCAAGACTACGTCTCCCCGTTCCCAGTCTGAGGCCTTGAACCAGTGCAGCAAACTGGCTCTCGCCTGGGAAATAAAGGTAAAAGTTTGCCCCATCTGGCTCCAGGGGGCGATGTTCCTTGCTGTTTCTTGGCCGAGGGAGCCAGCATTGTCCAAAGACATTTCCGTGGTCATTGGCCAGCATGGCTGTCGCCTTGAGGCCCATGGAACGCTCCTCAGAGTCTCACTTGCTTGGGGGTGTCAACCCTGACATTGTCACAGGAATGGCACCTATTTATCTAGTTGCATTTTCATGCTTTCAAATGGTTAGGTGGGCAGGAGCTGGGCAAGAGTGGGAACTCACCCTGCCTCATGGCGCTCGGGCATTGAACCCAGGCTGCCACCTTCCCCCTGACAAGCTCAGTGGCTTTAACCACTGAGCTGCTGGGCCCCCATCACCTGGGAAATAGAGCAATGGAAAAACACAGTAAACAAGTTAAACAAGGAGGGAGCAAAGGGCCTTTCATGGGTCCCAGAGAGATCGGGGGCACTGACAGCTGTTGAGGTCCTCCTTGCGAAAGAAATAGAAGATAAGAAACGACAGGAGAAAAATGCACCAAGGAAGAGCAGTCGAGCAGTTGGAATACCTCTCGGTTCATAAAACAGGCCAAACTCGGCATCTTCCAGGCGATGCAGATAAAACAACCCGCCCTCAATCCCTCCAAAGCAGCCTAGGAAGGAGCCCGGAACCAGGAAATGCAAACCTGGGCTGGGTGGTCCGGGGGGGGGGGTGTATGGAAGGGGTCGGGGGGGGGTTAAAAGTCTCCCTGCAGAGCTGCCTCCACACCTTCACTCCCAGCAGCCGAGCACTTCTGCCAGAGACCTGGAGGGAGAGCCAGGATCTCCAGTAGGCAGAGTGACTGCCTGCTTCCCCAGAGCAGCCTCCTCCACCACTCACCCTTTGTAGAGGGAACCGTCCACCCACTTCCAGACCTTTTTGTCTTTCTGAAGTCCGACCCAGAACGAATTTGAACGCGAGGAACTCTAGAAAGGAGTAAAAGTAATAAACTGGTAGCCAGCAGGGGTTTGTTAAAAACAGATCATGCCAAACCAATCTTTATTTCATTCTTCAACGTAGTGACTGAATTAGCAGACCAGAGAAATGCTGTGGACATAATATAGTTATGTAGTTTCTGTAGCTGCTCCGGCTCTGTGGAATGAGTTACCAGCAGAAATCCGGACCCTTCCCACTCTCGTGGCCTTCCAAAAAGCCACCAAAACCTGGCTGTTTCGACAGGCCTGGGGTTGCTGATTTTCTTTTTTTTTATTTTTTATTTTTTATTACACAGACAACAATGGGGAAGGGAGAAGATGGGGAAAAAAAAAAGAAAAAGGGGGAGGGGAAACCCATCTTCACATACAATATGTCGTTTGATCACAGGTGCATGATTGCTGATTTCCAAATCAGGTCCAACCCCCAGTTTAACCCTAATGTATGTTGTGTTTTTGAATTGTTTTTTTTTTTTGTTCTTTCCCCTATTTGTCATTTTATTTTTATCTTGTATTTGTAAGCCGCCCGGAGTCCTTCGGGATTGGGCGGCATATAAACTCATTAAATTACAAATTACAAGTCAACCAAGAAGACCACAACCTACTTCTTGGTAAGCTAGAAAAATGGGTTCCACCACAAAACCGCGGACGACAAAATCGCGGTCGACGAAAGCGCGTATGTGACGTCATCACAGCGCGACGAAAAAGATCGAAAAATGTAAAAATAAAGCGAAAACCTTACCGTAACCCCCCCAAACCTAACCCTAAACCTAACCCTAAACCTAACCCTTAACCTAACCCTAAACCTAACCCTTAACCTAACCCTTAACCTAACAAAAAACCTAACGCTAACCCTTAACCTAACCCTTAACCTAACAAAAAACCTAACGCTAACCCTTAACCTAACGCTAAACGTAACACTAACGCTCTAAACCTAACCCTAACCCTTAACCTAACCCTAACCCTTAACCTAACCCTTACCTTTATGTGAATCGGCTTGCTGTAATTTAATTTTTATTTCAATTTTTCGATCTTTTTCGTCACGTTGTGATGACGTCACATACGCGATTTCGTCGACCGCGCTTTTGTGGAACGCGGTTTTGACGGGTCACGAGAAAAATGGGGGATAGACAGCATCACCACCAGGTGGATTCGTAACTGGCTGACAAATCGTACTCAATGGGTAGTCCTTAATGGTACTACGTCTACATGGAGGGAAGTAAGCAGTACCAAAAGGCCCAGCACTCAATATCTCCATAAGTGACTTAGATGAGGGAATAGAAGGGGAACTTGCCAAATAGAGCCGAGGTGGCGCAGTGGTTAAATGCAGCACTGCAGGCTACTGCTAGATCAGCAGTTCAGCGGTTCAAATCTCACCGGCTCAGGGTTGACTCAGCCTTCCATCCTTCCGAGGTGGGTAAAATGAGGACCCAGATTGTTGGGGGCAATATGCTGACTCTCTGTAAACCGCTTAGAGAGGGCTGAAAGCCCTATGAAGCGGTATATAAGTCTACTGCTATTGCTGCTATTGCTATAAATTTGCGGATGATACCAAGCTGGCACGAATAGCCAACATCCTAAATGATAGGCTGAAGATCCAGATGGATCTTGACAAACGTGAACTCTACAAGGTTTGAAGAGGCAAAATTTCTGCTCATACATTCTAAGCATAAGTTGGTGCTGCTCCGTTGAGACTGGGGGTGTGAGGGGGGGGGATGTCCTTATGCCGAATCTTATGGAGGGAACACATCCCCCCCTGAGGCTCTTTGCTCCGCCTTTCCTCACCTGGGTGAATGCTTCACCCACGGCCTCCCAGAGCTCTCGCACCGACCAGGGCTCCTGGAGGACCAGCAGCTGCGAAGACTTCTTCTCACAGGCCAACTTGCTCTGCCACCACGGCTCCCAATTTTCCGACGCCCACAGGCACTTCCAGCGGAACAGTGTCCATCCGTCGGGGCAGCACCCTAGAGGGAAGGTTTGGAGGGGTGAGTGGTGTCCGCTGGAGATTCCTCGGGTCCGCTCCACCCAGGGCCACTGGAGGCCAAAAGGGGAGGAGGACTGGGGAAGGGTCAGCGCTGCTCTCACTCCATCCCGCTGCTCTGAGCTGCCATCGAAGCAGCTGTAAGTTGGCCAGGGGTGCGGGGGTGCAACCAGCATCTCCGGGGAGTCCCGTGACGAGGAGGCGGCATTTGCAACAGCTTAAGAGGAAGCTGGTCACGCTCTTGTTCCCCTGGTCCAGGCTGAGGAACCGATACTTTGGGGACGGGGTGTAAGATGCTCAGTGACGCCAGGCTCAGAATCTGGGGGCTGCTCATGCCAGGAAGTTACCAAATGTGGAGAAGCAAGCCCCCATCCCCACCCCATATGTGGGATTTGCCCACCCAGACCTCGCCTCCTGCTCAGGGGAGCCCCCCAAGGTCCCCAACCACGCAGGCTCTTCCAATGGCAGGAAGAGGGGAGCCCAGACAGAGCCCAGATCCTACCAATCTTCCGGCAGGAGGAGGCCTGGCTGAGGTTGATCTCCAGGCTGGCCCGCTCCCTCTGCAGGAGAGCCAGGCTGTGGTTGGCCTGGCCCAGCAGGAGTTCCTGGTGCTGCAGCTGCCGCCAAGTCTGGTTCTTGGCCGCCTGGCTCTGCCAAAGGGCCTCCGTGGTGGAATTGAGCTCTTTCTTGGTGGAGTTGAGTTCCTTCTTGGTGGAGTTGAGTTCCTTCTGGGTGGAGTTGAGCTCCTGCTCGGTCAGGCGCAGCCGGTGCCGGCTCTTCTCCAGGCTGGCTTGCAGGTGCTGGGTTCTTTCTCCCAGGAAGAGGCTCTTGGCCGCGTGGTCGCGAGATACTTGCTGGAGCTGCCGGGAGGCCTGCATGTCTGGAGGGAAAGTGGGCGCGGGTGAAGATCTCGTCTCCGGGATCCTGGGCTGCCAGGTGGGAGACAGTTCTCAGGTCAGCAGCCCTGGCTCTCCCGGTGGTGGTGCCTCCTCTGTGGCGATGAGCAGGAGCTGAGTGTCCTCAGAGCAGCAGTCCCGCACAGGCAGAGGCTGCCCCACAGCCTCCCATAGTGGGGCTACCCTTGGCTTGCGTGGGGACCTGCCCTCCCTCAAGTGCAGAGGGAGACACGATGACACCTCCAGGAGACCCTTCTTCTCTCCCCACCCAAGAATCTGGGCGTCTGCCCACTTGTTCCCCGGAGACTGCCGGGGTGCCGGTTTGTGCGTAAAGCAGCTGCTACTCACACTGGACGCCAAGCGTGATGTTGGTGGCCAGAAGGAAGAGGCAGAGGGCCAGGGCTCCCAGCATTGGGCGGGTTGTCACTGAAAGAAAAGTCCAGATCCTTCTTAGTGCAATGCCCCCCGCCCCCCCCCCCCCCGGCTCGGAAAATTGTTTCTTCCATAATGTGGAATAGAGGAGGGATCACCTGGTGTCTTATTAAAACAGTTGCTGCTGTTATCCCGCAGCTGAGTAAAGCTGGAATAACGTCCAGTGACATAAAAAATAATAAATCTGCAAACTTTTCTCCAAAATCTGCCCCCCCCTTTTTCGTGTAAATGTGTTTTATTTTCCATTTTCGTATAGTCACACATATACTGTACAGAACCGGGGCCATATAACATTAAACAATAAACACAGCCATTCCTCTTGTCGACAACGGTTCCACCACAAAACCGCGGAGGACAAAATCGCGCTCGACGAAAGCGCGCATTTGACGTCATCACAGCGCGATGAAAACATCGCGCTGTGATCGAAAAATGTAAAAATAAAGCGAAAACCTTACCCTAACCCCCCCAAACCTAACCCTAAAGCTAACCCTAAACCTAACCCTTAACCTAACCCTAAATCTAACCCTAAACGTAACCCTTAACCTAACGCTAAACCTAACGCTAACCCTTAACCTAACGCTAAACGTAACCCTAACGCTCTAAACCTAACCCTAACCCTTAACCTAACCCTAACCCTAACCCTTACCTTTATGTGAATCGGCTTGCTTTAATTTTAATTTTATTTCAATTTTTAATTTTTAATTTTTTTCGTCACGCTGTGATGACGTCAAATGCGCGCTTTCGTCGAGCGCGATTTTGTCCTCCGCGGTTTTGACGGGTCACGGTCGACAATACCCCCCAAAATAGAAACCCAATGTACCTCTTCGACCCTCCATACACCCTTTCTTTCACCCCCCTTCAACTTTCTCTCTTCCCACCATCATTCCCCTCTACCCTACTTCCCCTCCCCCTCTACCACTCCTCTCTCCCAGTACACTCCCTCCCTTCCTTCTCATCCTCCCTCCAATCCTCTCTCCCACCCACCCCTTTTTCTTTGTATCTCCTTTCTCCCCTTTTCTGTCGCAAACACTTTCTCCATTTCCCTCTGCTGTCTCTAGCCCCCCACCACCACCACTTGCACACCTAAACTGGACCAGCTCCAGAATAATGCCCACTTCAAACACGGCTGTGTTTCCGCTGCCAAAATAGCCTTTTTGTCCTGTCCCAAGCAGAACAATGCAAAGTGTTGACTTTAAAAAAAGTTCATCTAAGAAGCGGGAGGTGAGAAACGAAACGGGAGCTCTTCCCTCCCCATCAGTGAGAGGGTTGAGGGTCTCCGCATCCCCCCCACCCCCACAGCAGCTTCTCTTTACAAAGGCTTTTTCCTTCTCTCACTTGCTCAAAAGGAAGGAATTGGCTCCTTCAAATTTCTCACCCTCATCCCCAAAATAGGAAAAATACCTTCGCCTTTCTATTATCCAGGCTCCCTTTTTCTTTCTCTCTTTCTAGCCCACCCAATGATTCAGTTTTTGGGTATCAGAGAGGTTGCCACAAAGAGGGTGTGGGCAACCTATTCTCCAAAGCACCAGAGGGCAGGAGAAGCAGCCACGGATGGAAACTAACCAAGGGGAGAAGCAACCTAGAACCAAGGAGAAGTTTCCTAATGGTTAGGACAATTAATCAGAGAACAGTTTGCCTTCAGAAGTTGTGGGTGCTTCATCACTGGAGGTTTTCAAGAAGAGACTGGACCTCCACCTGTCTGAAAGGGTACAAGGCAGGGGTGTCAAACTGAAGGGGCCTGGATCTGACTCGTGGGGTACTTAGATCTGGTCTGCGGGTACTGACTTTACAGTGGTAGAGACCAATTTGATTCTGCACCTGATAACTGCAGCAAGACTGTTGGTGGCGCAATATTGGAAGAAGGAAGACTTGCCTACAATCCAAGAATGGACATTGAAAGTCACAAACTTAGCCGAGATGGCTAAAATATCTGCATATCTTAAAGATCATTCAAATGAGAGATATAAACGAGACTGGAAAAAATGGATTGACTATATACAAAATAAATACGGGACTAAGAAATTCCAGTTAGCCTATGCTTAAGATCAGAAATGATTTAAACTGTTAAAAGTCAGTTCAGTAAGAAGAAGCTAAGGTCAATCTAGAATGTCATTAATTTCTTTATTTCTTTTTTCTCAATAGATTTTAGACTGTGTTAGTTAAAAATCCATACCGTGTACGGGTTCTGGGAAGTCGGGGGGGGGGGAAGGAGGAGGGGGGGTGGAGGGAGGGAGGGGCACACACAACAAAAAAAATGTACTTCAATGTCTTAATGATTGACAAATGATGACATATTTGTGTTTTTTTTTTTTTTTAAAGAAAAATAAAAAAGTTCTGTTTTAGATCTGGTCTGCGGGGCTGCCCCGGAAACAGCAAAGGACCAGCCCGCAGTGCTTCTGCCATTGCAAATGGGCTCCCATTCACCCGGCCCTCCCGAGCTCCGTTTTCACTGGCAGAGGGTTGCAGGAGGCCATGGCAGCCGGAAACGGAGCTCGGGAGCCTGTTTGGGCCACCACAGGCGCCCACCCTGGCCACACCTGTTGTTGAACTGGCCACACACCCTGCCCACCCCCCGAGGTCAAACAGAACCCTGATGTGGCCCTCCATGAAATCGAGTTTGACACCCCTGGTCTAGAATCTCCTGCTTGAACAGGGGGTTGGACTAGAAGACCTCCAAGCTCCCTTCCAATTCTATTCCAATTGATTGATGCTCGAATAAAGTTTGGCTAGTTTTCCTCAACAATTTGATCCTTTCTTTGATGAACAAAATTGCAGAGGGTTATTGAATTAAATCTTTCTTTCACCTTTCATGTGAGCGCTCTCTCTCTCTCTATCTTTCTCTCTCTCCCTACCCCCTTCCCCCTCTCCTTTCCCCGGCTTTTCCTCTTTCGGTCCTTGCTGGTGGCTCCTTTTTCTCAGGTGAAGTGAGCGTGTGGCTTAGCCTTGGAGAGAGGAACCAGTTGGGCATGTGCCAGCTGCAGCCTCGTGCCAGCTGTCCAGGCATAGGCAGGAGAGGCTTCTGCCAGCCTGGAGCTTGGGGGGGGGGGGCACAGCTACTCACCTGGTCTCCAGCGATGACAGAAGGTGGCCCAGCAGGGCAGTTCTGGGGTGTTCTTCAGGGTGTCACCCTCTGCCGCCTCTTTCTCCAGGCCAAGGGGTACCTGGAGGTTCTCATAGGTGAGCTCCCCCTCATTGGGCTCTGGAAGACAAAGGGGGTCAGGAAGGAGGGGATGGAGGGGAGCCTGGAAGGACCCTAACCAGGCTGACCCTTACCTTCCCCATGGCTCTTCTCTGGAGGGCTTCTTGCAAAGCGCAGGTCAGCGTAGGTGATACCCCCAGCCATCCGGCTGCCCCCAAGGCAGCCCCGGAGCGGCCGAAAAGGAGGAACTGCAGGGCAACAAGAGGCGTCTGCTCAATGCTCTCCTGGGGAGGCAGAAAGCAGAAGTGGCTCTCTGGTGGGTGGGGAGCAGCTGGCTAAGCCCAGCCCCAAATTCCCGCAACTCTGGCCCTGTGGGGAGCCCCAAAGCTCCGTCTCCAGGGACTGAACTGCTGCCTCTGTGGACTTTCCCAGCCCAGCGAGACACGAGCGCTCGGCTTCCCCCCACTGAATGGCCCATCCCTGCAGCCTCCCAGGTGAGCCAGAGGTTCTGGGAGGGGAATCGCTTGGTTCTGCAGTGCCGTTGCTAGCTCTTAGTGACCACATCGACCTTCTCCGAGACCACCGTCCCTCCCTGGTCCTCCAGTCTCCCCCAGGGCGCTTCCATTGTCCTTCCCCCGGGCTGCTGGCCCCCCTTCCTTCCACTTTTCCCAGCCTCAGAGCCCTCTCTAGGGATCTGGGTCTTTGCAAAATGGGTCTCAAGTCATAGTTTAACTATGGCATCCCAGGGATTGCCAGGCAGAACTCTGATCTTCGGAGCGAGCTGATCCAGGGGTTTCCCAGGCCCCTCCTTGACGGCCCTTCATGATGTTTGTAGGTGGAGGCAATCAGGATAGCTGAGAACCTTCTCCTTCAGGCTTTTCCTGCCAGCTTCTCGCCTGCAGCGAATTCCTTGGCTGCCCGATTCCTTCACAATCACCCCTGCAGGATCTTCTATGGCTGGTTCTAAGGCTGTTACTGGAAGTTGCATCTCGGTCCCGTTTTTACTCTGCTCCATGCAGCCATCAGAATGACAGCATCATGAGCAAATACAGGGTATAAACATTTAACAACCATAAACTAAACTAAACTAACTTTAGCATCATCCCTCGCTTGTACTTTTAACTCCCCTTTTGTAAAGCTAACTTTAGGTAAGTTGTAACATTCCCTGTTGATTCATTCATAAGCTATCTGGAGTTTCTTAGTCCCATATTTACTTTGAATGTAATCAATCCATCTTCTCCATTCCAGCTTGTATTTCTCATCTGAATAGTCCTTGAAGTATGCTGATATTTTAGCCATCTCTGCTAAGTTTGTTACTTTTAACGTCCATTCTTGAATAGTAGGCAATTCTTCCTTCTTCCAGTACTGCGCCACCAACACTCTTGCTGCCGTTGTTAAGTTCAGAATCAAATTGGTCTCTATAAGTGTATAGTCTGTAATTATATCTAATTATACAATTTTTCTTGCTCCAGTTTTAAATCATGGCACTCTTGCTCCAGTCCAGTTCCCCTCCATCTCCCTTCTGCACCTGGGTGGAATAGGTTAGGGGAGAGTTTTCAGCCGTGTCTTTTTTGCTCTCTTAAAAGGAAGGCATCCTCAGAGGGTCTTCTGCCCCCCCCCATCACATTACCCTCAAAAGGAAGGGTGCAGTGTAGCTCAAACTCCAGAAACAATCGGCATTCTCTGCCCTGCTGCCCCCACCCTCTGCTATCAAGGATGATGAAAAGTGCTTGGTGGCGAGGGGAGGAGGAATAGGAAAGAAGAAAGATGGGTAGAGAGGGATGGGAGAGAGAGTGGGGGGGGGGGAAGGCGAAAAGGAAGGGGGGAGTGGATGGGGAGAGAGGAGTGGTAGAGGGCGAGGGGAAGTAGGGTAGAGGGGGATGATGGAGGGAAGATAGAAAGTTGGAGGGTGGTGGAAGAAAGAGGTGTATGGAGAATGGAAGAGGTATATTGGGCTTTTAATTTCTGGGGCACTGTCGACAAGAGGAATTGATGCAATTATTGTTTAATACTGTATGGTGTATACATGTGAGTGTATGAAAATGAAAATAAAATATATTAAAACAAAAAAATAAAATAAACGAAAAGTGCTTGGTGTCAGAAGTGGGATTCAGCTGGTTCTGACCAATTCTAGTGAACCACTAGTGGAAAATTTGAGTAAGTAGTTCAGAGAACCAGCAAATACCACCTCTGGCTGACCCCAGAGTGGGGAGGGAATGGGGATTTTGCAGTATCCTTTCCCTGCCATGCCCACCACGCCACGTCCACAGAACCGGTAATAAAAAAAAATTTGAATCCCACCACCATGGGAACAAAAACGTAGCTGATCTTGTAAGAGAGGATGTGGGTGTCCTGAAGGCCACCATGTGATTTCCGAAGTCCCAGCTCAGCAACTTCTCAAAGGGAAATGACCACGAAAAGAGAAGAAAGGCAAGAAGACGGAGTTCTTAGAGGAGATTGGGGGGCGACGCTGGGGGCCCTGGGAATGGTCCACCGCTGTCATGGTTGCCAGGAGGGAAGGCAAAGCCCCCATCAGGGGGGAGCTCCAGGGCCAAACCAGCAATGAAGCCCAGCAGCCATTGGGGAAGAGGCTCTGCAGCAGGGATGATAGACAAGGGGGGGGGGGGAGTCCTGCCTTGTCCACAGAGCCCCACCCAGTTATCTGCAGGAAAGCCTCCTGGATGACGTTTGTCAGCCCAACCTCTGCCTCTTCGGAGGGCCAGTGCCACCTAGGCCCATGAACCGTTCCGTGCTGGTCTTGACTTCCAGGCCTTCTGCCAGGTTTGCCATCTTCTGCTTGGAGCCATGCTGGCTTCCTGCCCTCAAAGACTAAGGGGGGTGGGAGGAAGCACGGGGGGAAACAATGGCAAATAAAACTGTATTAGTTGTGCTGGTGAAGAGGGCGGGGGGAGTGACCTCTTGATGAAGACCAGAGGAGTTTGGAACCAATGCGTGCCAGCATTCAAGGCCAGGCACACTGAGAAAGCATATGGACTACACTCAACATCTCACAGTTCTCAAAACACCTGGGTGAATCTTCATTGGCTGAAGATGAGCTGGTCATGGAGAGGGGGTGGGGGCTGGATTGAGGGGAACCGTTTTTGTATTCTTTTAGCATATAAAGTATATTTTACTAAAAAAAAAAACTTATCACTTCAACCAAATGGAGTCGAGGGTCTTTCTTTCCTAAGGAATTGGAGTGGGCAGGCCTAACACCTTCTCTCTTTTAGCAATTTTATAAGATATGGGACTTGTTTTATCAGTGGCTGGGGGGAAAAACTTGGAAATGAAAAATGTTTTACTCATGCTTTAACTGAAGGAGTTAAATGATAACACAATCATGCTGTGAAATAGATTAACAACGATACAATGAAAAACTGATACATCTATGAATTGAATATTTTAGAACTTTTTGCTTTAAAAAGGATAAGGTTAACAACGATTTTATGTATACTTGATAGAGGATTGGTGATATAATGCATAACCTTAAGAACATATTACAATGATATCTTGTTGTTGATAAATAATTTTAATAAGGGAATAATTAAAAAATTGCTATATATATGTAGCGACCACTTAGAATATTTTGTTGAAAAATGAAGGAATAAGATCTCTGTTTGAAGGTATGAGGTACAAGGATAACAATGAACATAAGCATACCTGATAGTTGATTGGTGGAATTATGCATAATTGAAAATAGTGATATACAAATATAAATGGTTGGTTTAAAAAAAAATTCTCTCACATTGGGATTATATGAAGGTATACTGTTATCAAATAGACGGTCAAGAATGTAAAGGAATTATGTTTTATTGGAAAAAAATAATACTAATTGTAATGGAACATACACTGTACAATGAAAGTGAGGCATTTAGTTATACTAGATGAAAAATCTGTGATGGTAAATGTTATTCGAGAATATGGATGTTAAAACACCTGTAACCAAACGACAGGCTGTATGTGATGATGCTTTTTTTGTGTGTTGTTTTGTTTTGTTTTGTGTGTTTTTTTATCGTTGTTTGTATGTATTGTCTGTGTAATAAAAATAAAAATATTTTTTTTAAAAAGGTTAAGGGTCCTGGAAGGGGAAAAGCTGAGGAGGAGGCAGCGCCTGTGGGGAGACACGGAGGGGATGAATCCTGCCTGAAAAATGGGAAAGCAGGCAGATGGTGGAGAGGAGGGGACAGAGATTGCTGGGAAAGGAAGGGAGATTACAGATGCACTGGGGAGGGGAGAAGCATGGGAAAAAAGCTGGATGTAGAAGAGGCTGCCAATAAACAAAAATGCATATAAAGGAGATGTTGCAAAAAAATAATAATAATTGTGCAATGTTTATCGAGTTGTATATAGTTGCAAAGATTCCAGTAAAGAAGGAAAGAAGCAACCAAGAGATAAAAACTTAGGGAAATGTTGATAGAAATTAAAAAAACGACTTTGAAATCGTCCAGGAGGAGCCTCCAGCGGAAGGAAGGGGTTTCAAAATAAAGAAGGCATGGCAGGATTTGGGATCAGTCTGAAGCTCCCCAGCTGTGGCCAAGCAGTCTTCAAGAAACATCGGTGGGGAAGGGGGATTGTGCTCAGGCCAGCCCTGCCGGCCCCTTCCTGACCTCGGTACACCCATGTTACACCTATCCTCCGCGAGTTGCACTGGTTACCGATTGGTCTCCGGATACGCTTCAAGGTGCTAGTCGTCACTTATAAAGCCCTTCATGGTGTTGGGACCTGGGTACTTGAGAGACCGCCTGCTGCCAATTACCTCCCAAAGACCCATCAGATCACACAGATTAGGCCTCCTCCGGGTTCCATCTACTGGCCAATGTCATCTGGCTACTACCCGGGGGAGGGCCTTCTCTGTGGCAGCTCCGGCCCTTTGGAACGAACTCCCCGCAGAGATTCGGACCCTCACCTCTCTCCAGGCCTTCCGAAAATCCGTTAAAACCTGGCTGTGTCGGCAGGCCTGGGGTCGATGAGTTCCCTTCCCCTCTCGATTTGTGTGTCTGTTGGTTATTTTAAATGCTTGTATTTGTAGTTCTTGTGTTTCCCTTCCCCTCTTGGGTTTGTGCGCTGCCCTGAGTCCCGCTGGGAATAGGGCGGCATATAAATAAAACGAAACCTAAACCTAAACCTCCTCTAGCTGACAGGAAGGGGCTGTATCTGACAAAGGACCAGCCCTGCCCTCTGGGGCTACCCTTTGGCCAAAACAGCCAGGATCCCCCTTTGTCTTTGGGGCCTGTTAGCCCAGGAATGCCCGCGGATTGCTCCTTGCCCTTCCCTCCCTCTTCGCCGCTAAGGCCAGGATTCTCTCCTTCTCCCGACAACTCTGCAGGTGCACGAAGGTGCCCAGACCACGAAGAAGATCAGAAGATGACCCTTTGATGAGAAGATGACCCTTTGGGAGAGTCTGCTGGAAGGAATAACCCCCCCCCCGCCCCGATACAGACCAAGAGAACGACAGAAAACAGTAGGAAAGACAGGATGGAGAGGAGAAAGGAGAGGAACAGGAAAAAGGGAAAGGCAGAAAAAGGGGGGAAGGTTAAAAAGGAGGAGAAAGGAGAGAAGGGAAGGGAGAGGTGGAAAGAAGGAAGGAGAGAAGAAAGAGAAGATAGGAAGGAGGGAGGGAAGAAGGTAGGGAAGCAAGGAGGGAAAAAGGGAGGGAAGGAAGGAGAGAAGGAGAGTAGATAGGAAGGAGGGAAGGAGGGAAGAAAGGAGGGAACGTAAGAGAAGAGAAAGGAGGGAAGGAAGGAAGAAAGGAGGGAGGGAAGGTATGAGAGAAGGAGGGGGATGGAGAGAGGAAAGGGAAGGGGAAGGAAAGGAGGGAAGGGAAAGAAAGGAGGGAAGGAAGGAGAGAAGGAGAGAAGGAGGGAAGGAAGGGGAGTGGGAAAGAAGAAACAAGGGAAGGAAAGAGGGAGGGAGGGAAGAAGATACCTAACCTTTGATGTCTATAATGATTTTGATATCACGGGAATGTCTTGAAACGTAGTCAAATGTAAAGCAAAACAGTGGATGTTGTATTGTCTTTTACCAGCTATTGGTTGTTGTATTTTTCTTTTACTAATAAAAATAATTAAAAAAGAAAAAAAAGAAAAAAAGAAAACAGGGACCCAACGTAGCTTCTACCATCCAACCTACCCAACTTTCCCCCCCTCGCCCCCCAGAAACCAACACAAAAGTGGTGCAGGGTGTGGCAAGAGCACATTTATGCAACAATCACAAGCATTTCCTCATCTGAAACTTATTTTTAGATCCTCAACCACAAGTCAACCGAAATGGGGGCGATGCCATCGGAATCCTTAAAAGCCTGCTGTCAATTCCCCGGTGTCCCCCCCCCTCCCCCAGAACATGGAGTCCCTCCTGCTTATGGCCCCCCAGCCAAATTGATCAAGCAGGTGACCAGCTGCTTCCTTTGGCTCGGGGCTGCCCCAGGGACCCCACCCTTCTGCTCAGCAGCAGCCACTTCCCCTTTCAGCCTTTAAAGCAATGGACATCGGACAGTCAGGCGGATGGAGGGAGCACAGCAGGGATTTCCTAACAGGGCTGCATTTCTCTTTGCGGGGTGGGTGGGGAGCCCTGGAACCAGACCACGGGGGTCTGCCGCATGAGCCCTTCCCAGCAATCATCAGGGAACCTTTGTCTGAAGAGGGTTTTACATTCGGAAGCTTGTGCTTGACGGAGCCCCAACAATAGCAGTTAGCAGTTAGACTTATATACCGCTTCATAAGCGGTTTACAGAGTCAGCATATCGCCCCCACAGTCCGGGTCCTCATTTCACCCACCTCGGAAGGATGGAAGGCTGAGTCAACCTTGAGCCTGGTGAGATTTGAACTGCAGAACTGCAGTCAGCTGAAGTAGCCTGCAGTGCTGCATTTAACCACTGCGCCACCTGGGCTTCTAACAAACATCCAGGGCTGCTATGAAGAATCCCCACCTGGGTGGAATCGGGACTTAAAGACTTTTATCAGGAAACAACCCCCCCCCCCCAAATTGTCAGTGAAGAGCTGCGGCAGAAGCCCAGGGAACATCTACGTTTCAGGACTGAATGATGAGCAATGATGCAAAGGAAGCTTCAGAGTTCGTTGTGCTGGAGGCCTCTTGAAATTCTGCCGGACAAATCTTGCAAGTGTTTCTTGACCTGGGAGGAGAAAATGGATCTTATTCAACCTAAATAGATTTTAGACATTTCAGCCCTAATTCAACTTATTTAATTATTATTTATCATTTATTTATTATTATATTATTTATTTATTATTTATTTATTATTTATTTATTTATTATATTATTTATTTATTATTTATTATTTATTTATTTATTATTTATTTATTATTTATTATTATTATTATTTATTATTCATTATTTATTCATTATTTATTTATTTATTATTTATCATTCATTATTTATTATTTATTTGTTGTTTTTATTATTTATTATTTATTTATTTATTATTTATTTATTCATTATTTATTATACATTATTCATTTATTTATTTATTATTCATTATTTATTTATTTATTATTTATCATTCATTATTATTTATTTATTTATTATTTATTAATTATTTATTAGATTTATAGGCCGCCCAATCCCGGAGGACTCCGGGCGGCTAAACTAAACTTAGTTTACATCTGCCAATCCCAAACCACTCTGCCCTTTCATTTAAAAAAATATATATTTTTCTGCTTCAGGATTTTAAAACCACAGGATATGGATTGATAAAGGAAGGTGTGCTCTGCTTCCTTGGCTGCTCTGCATTTCTGGAAATAATTCTGACTTCCCTGCCCTGAAGGTCCCCACGGGTGCTCTGAGGAAAGGTACACCCGGAGGACAGGAACTGTGGAGCGCCCCACAGGGAGACCCAACAAACTCAGTAAATGCCAGGGGCCCATCAGCTGGTCACCCGAGGGCCACATCCCTTCTGCTGCCATGGTGGTCTCCCACATACCCACCCCCCACCCCACCCCCCATTATCTGGTCAGGGTCAAAGCCTATTGCTACGTGGGGGTGGAGGGAGAGGGCTTCACAGGGCTCGCGGCAGCCTCCGAGGGAGCTCTGGCCCAGGATGGAGGGGCTTGGGACCACCCCACCCAGACCAGCACAGCTGCTCCCTCTCCTCTTAACGCATTTCATGATGCCAGTTTAATTTCGGTTATAATAATTTTATGGTTTGGGATTTTCTCTTAGTCTGGAACCCAGGCAAGAGATGCAGTCCAGGTTAGATGGGTGAGGATTTAGCAGCTTCTCTGCCCTTGTGTCCCACCCAGGGAGGGGCAGAAAGCCAGAGCAGAGGCCTCCCTGCTGCCCACCTTGTAGCCCAGCTCTTTCGTCTTCTCCTCCAGCATCGTGTATTTCTCCTTGTTTCGGATGAGATGCTCCTTGTCCCCCGTCCCCTCCACGTGCTTCAGTTTCTGGTGGGAGATCTCCAGCTGCTTCTGATAATGGTGGTGCTTTTCCACTTTGGCTTCAAAATGTTTCAGTTCTTCCTAAGATGCAAAACATGCCTCCATCCAAATGGGCCCCTCATCAGTCATGCGGCCACCCAGAAAGCCAGCCACTCTTAAGCCACACCAGCACTTGCCACCTTCCGCAGGGACAGCAACACAACCCCACAAACCGTCTCAGCTACAAACAGAGCAACCACTCAAGCCCTTTTCAAAGTGTCTGTGTGTGGGGGGGGGGGGGAGGCAGCCGCTCTGGTTACGGAAGACTTCCTAGTCCTGAGCCTCGGTGGCACAGTGTTTATAGAGTACAGTGCTGCAGGCTACTTCTGCTGACTGCCTACAATTTGGCAGTTTGAATGTCACCACTCTCTCGGCCTTCCGAAAGTCTGTTAAGACCTGGCTGTTCCGGCAGGCCTGGGGCTGCTGATCTGGATTGACCTTCAGCCCCACTAAGACCGAGTGCATGTTGTGTCCTGTTTTAATTTGTTCTGTCTTATATTTTTAATTTTTAATATCTTCTTTTTTAAAACTGTCTTTTATGTAAGCCGCCCCGAGTCCTCCGGGATTGGACGGCATACAAATCTATTAAAATTGACAAATTGACCAGGCTCAAGGTTGACTCAAGGACCCAGATTGTTGGGGGCAATATGTGGACTCTGTAAACCGCTTAGAGAGGGCTGTAAAAGGGTTCCACCACAAAACCGCACTCGACTAAACCGCGCCCGACTAAACCACGTTGCTGACATCAACAGGGCGACAACAGCGCGGAGATAGAAGCACGCTGTAAATCCTAAACCTAAAATTAACCCCTAAACCTAAACCTAACCCCCCTAAACCTAATCCTAAACCTAACCCTAAACCTAACCCTTAACCTAACCCTAAATCTAATCCTAAACCTAATCCTAACCCTTAACCTAACCCTAAACCTAACCGTAACCCTTAACCTAACCCTAACCCTAACCCTAACCCTTAACCTAACCCTAAAGCTAACCCTAAACCTAACCCTTACCATAAA
Source organism: Thamnophis elegans (assembly GCF_009769535.1). NCBI lineage: Eukaryota > Metazoa > Chordata > Lepidosauria > Squamata > Natricidae > Thamnophis > Thamnophis elegans. The sequence continues at coordinate 188,108 of NW_022473910.1, read as the reverse complement.
TTGAATCGGCTTGCTTTCAACGTGCTATTTAAAGCGCCCTTCTTTCTCCGCGCTGGCTGTTGTCGCCCTGTTGATGACGTCAGCGACGCGGTTTAATCGGGCGCGGCTTAGTCGAGCGCGGTTTTGACGGGTCACGCTGTAAAAGCCCCGCGAAGCGGTATATAACTCTTAAGTGCTATTGCCGTGCCAGAGAAAATACACGAGTAAGTCAGCTGAGCACTCCAAATGTGCAAACTTACAAGTTCCAGAACGTTCCCCGGACAAGGGCATTGCCTGGACATCCACCTGTTGGGGACACCCTCCAGTGGGACTCTGCACTGACCGGGTGGCTGGATTCAACGGCCCCTTCCTTTCTAGGGATCAGCCACAGGGCCGCGGGTGCTTTCAGGAGCCATGGGAAGAGTAAACGGCAGGGGCCTTTGGAGTACCTATGCCTGTCCTTAGTCTGTGGAAAGGGGCCCTGGGCGGTGCACCCTGGCGGCCACGAGCAGCCCAGCCCCGTGAGAGAAGTGCCCTCTTCGAAGGGCAGAGGTCAGGGGCAAACAGAGGCAATCAATGCACCCAGGCTGCCTACCCGAAGTGATTCGAGCTCTTTCTCTGTGAAGTTAGTTGACTGAGCCAAATCCCACAAGTCCATCACACGGGGCTCCTCGAATTCTGGAGGAGGAAAAAAAGACGGATTTTCAGGGCTGAACACAACGTCGGCCGACTCAATTATCTCTGTGTGTGTCTGCAGAGACTCCCGCAAGATGCATTTGGGAAAAAAGGCAGAGGGAAAGTGCCGAACCCCGTGGGTGACTGGCAGGGGGGGTCAGAACCGGCCTGGAAGAAGGGCTGAGACCGCCTGGCCTTTCCTGGCCAATCAGAGGTCCTCCCAGCCGGCGCCCCTTCCAGCCTCAGAGCAGCTGCAGACACACCTGGGGCTTCCTTCCAGAGCCTCCAGGCAGCCAGCCCCACACTTGGCCCTTAGGCCAACTAAGAGGGAGGAGTCCCTGGGCCTGCTGCTTGGCCGCCTCCCCCGCCCTGCCCACCACCACCTGGTCAGCCCAAGGGAGCCCCAGAGGGGGAGGGAGCGCCTACCGCTGGCAGAATCGTAGCCCTGGTGGCTGACTTTGCGCAGGCGCTCGAACCCCTGGTTGATGCTGTGCAGCTGCTCCTTGAGCTCCGAGTGTTTGCGATGCAGCAGCTCCTTCCAGGCCGCGCTCTCTTCCTCCAGCGGCTGGTCGATTGTGTTTTTGTGGACATCTGCGAGGAGAGGAGCTGGCACCAACCCAAGGCCCACCTGGGGCCCAGACCACCAGTCTCACAGCACACAGGCCTCACTAGCCCCGCCCGGATCAACATTCACGAAGGTAGAGAGAAAACACGGGGTCTCTTGCTCAGAAGAGCCATGGGGAGGGGGGGGGGCCTCCTGCCAATTCGCCAGAGAAAGGCCCTGCAAGTGGAGAGGGGGGGGGGGCTGGATCTTCAGCAAAGGTGGTGAGGACAGAAAGGGGAGCAGAGGCTCCCTTGGGCGTCTGCCCTCGTGCCAGCTCTTCTTCCTACTGGGCAGGAACCTCAGAGCCAAAGGGGAGACACGGATTCCTCCTATCAGACTGGAAAGCAGTCCCAGTCACTGGCTTCCTGCTTAGAGACTGCTTCGCTTAATGACAGAACTGCCAGTGACAACTGTAACTAAACAAGGGCCACCTGAACCAGCCGCGCGCCTATCACAGCTTAGGGGGCCCTCCCTGCCATGCTCTGTACCTTCTGTCCGACTCATGGTCTCCAGCAGGATGTTGTATTCGTGGACTTTCTCTTTGTGGTGCTGGAATTCCCTCCACAGCTTCTCCAGTTCCTCATCCGAGAACTTCCCGGAGCTTCTGGCCTGGGAGGGAGATCCAAGGGGAAGCGGGAGGGGGGGGGGGGTCACTCCCAACTCTTTCCCTGCCCAGTGGAAGAATCGCTTCTGAAAACTATTCAGTAGGATATTGAAGATTAAGATTTCCTGGGGGGAATCTAACCATTTAATATTTTAGCTTTAATTAATATTAAAATTAAGCATTAACACGAGTACTTTTAATATTGAATTTTTAACACTGCTTTTATATATTTATATGATTCTCAACAGATGCTGTATGGGATTATTGTACGGCACCCAAATTGCCTTTGGTGAGATCAGCAGCCATTTAAAGTTGATAATTAACCTCCTTGAAATTCTCTTCTCTGGAAAGAGATTTTGCTACTGGGCATCACTCCCGCCCCCCAGTTCTAAGGGAAGGGGGAGCTGCTACAGAAGGCGGGCATTCTTCTGGGCCAGCAGCAGGCAGCCCAAGGGGGACCTCCCAGAGCAGGAGGAGGGCAAGATCGGCTGCCCCCAGCCCGGTTACCGGAGTGTCCCTGTGGGATGAGAATGACGGGCACCACCAGGAATAGGCAGCCAATCTCTGCCAAACGGGGCTTTGGAGAGCACAAATCTGGGTGGCGGGGGAAGAGCATTATTGTAGCCCCTTAAGGCCCTAAACAAAAAGAGGACTCACTGTCCCTCCCAACCAGGTTATAGAGGGCAAAATGGGTGGGAAATCTTCTCTCCGCAATGCAACACAAGTTGTCCCCACAAGTATGGCTCTCCAGAATTCCATCTTGGAAACAGTAAACGAATCTCTGAATCAATGAAAACCGGAAGTCCTCCTCTAAGTCGCCCCCCCCCCCCCCCCAAGGCTCCAGACAAACCTTGTTCCAGAGTTTCTCCAGCCGGGGGTCACCAAGGCCATCCTGCGCGAAGCCTTCCTTGATGTGGTTGGTCTCCCACTGCTGCCCCTCCTTCTTCCCACTCAAGCCGTATTTAGTCATAATTACTGGAGGGAACCAAACAAGGAGGCGGTTTTTTGCACAGATCACTAACGTTTATTTTCAGTTTTGTGAAACTGGGAGTGAGCAGCCAGTGGACTCTTTTGCGGGGGGGGGGGGGGAGCATCTAGTGCTTTCTATATTTTGGGAAATTCCACCCACCAGCCATAGAGTGGACTGACCCTTAATCTGATCCACCAAACGATGTATTTTTGACAAAAAAAAGTGCACATTCAGGACCATTTCATATAGAAGGTGGCAGCTGCTGCCTTCCAAGCTACACTTGAAGTGACTGTTCTGGAAACATCCTGCTTCAATTTGATTGAATTGAATTTTATTATTTGTATGCCACCCTTCTCCGGGAGGGACTCAGGGCGGCGAACAACTCAAAAGGGGAAAAGGGGAACATAGAACAGAATACAAGTAATTAAAATAACCAAGAATCACACAACCATACAAGTCGAGAGGGGAAGGGAACTCATCAACCCCAGGCCTGCCGGCAAAGCCAGGTTTTAAGGGCTTTTCGGAAGGCCTGGAGAGAGGTGAGGGTCCGAATCTCTGCGGGGAGTTCGTTCCAAAAGGCCGGAGCTGCCACAGAGAAGGCCCTCCCCCGGGTAGTAGCCAGGTGGCATTGGCTGGTAGACGGAACCCAGAGGAGGCCTAATCTGTGGGATCTAATGGGTCTGTGGGAGGTAGCAGGCGGTCTCTCAAGTACCCAGGTCCAATACCATGAAGGGCTTTATAAGTGACAACTAGCACCTTGAAGCGTATCCGGAGACCAATCGGTAACCAGTGCAGCTCGCGGAGGATAGGTGTAACGTGGGTGTACCGAGGTGCACCCACAATCGCTCGCGCGGCTGTGTTCTGGACGAGCTGAAGTCTCCAAATACTCTTCAAGGGCTGCCCCATGTAGAGCGCATTGCAGTAGATTGGACGCAGGGGTCAGCGATGGGAGTTAAGGGGGGGACAACTTGAACTTAGGGATTTTGGCAAGTGATTCTTGGTTCTGGCTGTGCTTTACTGCAATACACTTGACTTCTATTAAACAATGCCTCTCTCAACAATTAGAGCCAAGGATCGTTTCTAATGTTTAAACTGCGGCAGGTATGACAACAATTAATGATCAACCGGTTCAGGCTTTGGAAAAAAAAATGCAGTTCCTCTGATCGCACAGCAACACTGAAGAGAATCAGTCTTAGGAGGGTCCTAAACAGCTGGAAGAATGGTTCGAGGTTCATTTTATTTATATGCCGCCCTATTCCCAATGGGACTGAGGGCAGCACACAAACCCAAGGAGGGGAAGGGAAACACAAGAACTACAATAAAAAGTACAGGGCATTTAAAACAACCAACAGCCACACGATTCGAGAGGGGAAGGGAACTCATCGACCCCAGGCCTGCCGACACAGCCAGGTTTTAACAGCTTTCCGGAAGGCCTGGAGGGTGGTGAGGGTCCGAATCTCTGCGGGGAGCTCGTTCCAGAGGGCCGGAGCTGCCACAGAGAAGGCCCTCCCCCGGGTAGTGGCCAGATGGCATTGGCTGGTAGACGGAACCCGGAGGAGGCCTACTCTGTGTGATTTAACGGGTCTTTGGGAGGTAATTGGCAGCAGGCGGTCTCTCAAGTACCCAGGTCCAGTACCATGAAGGGCTTTATAAGTGACGACTAGCACCTTGAAGCGAATCCGGAGACCAATCGGTAACCAGTGCAGCTCGCGGAGGATAGGTGTAACGTGGGTGTACCGAGGTGCACCCACAATCACTCGCGCGGCTGCATTCTGGACAAGCTGAAGTCTCCAAATGCTCTTCAAGGGCTGCCCCATGTAGAGCGCATTGCAGTAGTCCAGTCTTGGACGGATGCAGCCGGATAAATTTAGGGAACAAATGCAAATTCCCAGATTTGGGCAGGGAAATATAAAGGGAGTGGACATAAATAAATGGAATTCATCCAGAGCGGCAGTGTGCAAAACAGACCTGGGTGCCTTGGGGATCAAAAGCCATATAGAAGCCAACAGCGAATGCATCAGCATTTAAAAAGCACAAAGCGACCCCAGGTGGGTCCAGATAGGCAGAAGGCAAAGGCCTTGCGAGAGAAGTCTCCCTTCTGCTTTGCTCAGGCCACAGCAGGAGACCCAGCCAGTTCTGGCAGGAAAGACTTTGGCAAACTGAACCGCCCAAAACAGAGCCCCACCCCCCCAAAAAAAGTGGGGCCAGGAAGGAAAAATGGAAAAGACAGGCTTCAGTCCAGTTGAACTGTGCATTTAGAGCAGTGTTGTAATATAGTTCCTTGTGTAGGTGTGGGTCACCCATGGCCCAGTTCATCCCGGACATGCAGAGCCACGCTGAACCACACAGGAGAAAACAAACTCCTAAAACTCCATAACATTCTGATAGTTCATAACATAACATCCTGAGATGTGCCCTACCAATTACGCCCAGGATTTGACCATATATAGACAGAACTTCCCTGAACAGTAGATTAGAAATTGTACTTTTACAGGCTGTCTTAAGTCACATGCTGATTGCTCCTCCTGCCTTTGTCCTATCTCAATAAAAGGGGCTTCCAGACCCCCAATCTGGGTCGCTCCATCCCGAGAAAGATCGTGTCCGTGTCTTTTCTCAACATTGGCCTCATGGGCGAACCACGGGTACTTCGCATTTTTTCAAACTGGACTTTGCTTTTCCTTGAATTCATTTCGCTTCTCATCCAAGAAGCTTCCTCTGTCCTGACTGAATTGTGAGGAATGAAAGGATTTCTATTCCTTGCATTCATCTGGTCATTAGCCCTCTTTCTGAGACTCCCCAAGGGTGCTTGGAGGTTTGTATGTGCTCTTAGGGTCAACAGAATCAGAGTGCAAAGGGGTCTGGCGCCTTCTTGGAACTGATGAAAGAACTCTCCACTCTTTCAAACCAGTGGTCCTCTCTGCCCAAAGTATTGTGACAATGAAGCCCAAAGAGAAGAGCTTGTCACAAAAGAAAACAGCAAATATGAGCTAGGTAAATAAAGACATAATCCAATTATTGCTGGGAAAAAGAGACTTTTGCTGTCCTGTATTTACTTCTGAGTTACTGCTCGATTTTCCTGCCTCTCTGACCTTTAGCACCGGATGACCAATAATGAAAGACAATGCATCCTATAGTTAAACAGAACTAATTACGTTAATAGTTAATAGAACTAGTTAAAGACTTTCATCCCTCTGTTGTCTCTTAATCTTGGTGACTTTTTTGTATAAAATGTTTAACTTACACTGTTGTAATACTTTAATTACTTATCTACTTGCTCTTTTTATAATCTGTAAGCCGCCCAGAGTCCCCTTACAGGGAGATGGGTGGCAGAAACATTTAAGCAATAAGTAATAAAATAGAGCCGCCGCTTGTTCCTCGTACAGCGTCTTGAGAAGAAGAGGAGGATAGAGAATCGCCATACATGGGAGGGGGAGACCGACCATGGAGAGAAGGGCTCCATTTAAACAGGGGCGCCGAGTTGAGAGCAGCCCAAAAGCATGGGAAGGGGGGCGGAGGGACGCAGAATCCAGGAGCCCCTCAATGGGAGGGAAAGGGCTGACCTGGAAGCGGCCCGGCGGGGAAAGGGCAGCCGGGGGACTCGGGCGACGCTGGGGAGCCCAACTGCGGGGTTAAAGGCCAACCACGAAGCCCCCTCCCTCCCCGCCCATTAGCCTCCCCGGAATTAATAGGTGAAGAAGGCCGGTGAGGGATTAACTGGGAGGGGCACCTGCCAGAACCACCGGAGAAGAAAGAAAGAAAGAAAGAAGAGAGAGAGAGAGAGAGAGAGAGAGAAAGAAAGAAAGAAGGAAGCCCCCTCCCTCCCTCCCCGCCCATTAGCCTCCCCAGAGTTAATAGGTGAAGGTCGGTGAGGGATTAACTGGGAGGGGCGCCTGCCAGAACCACCGGAGGAGAAGAAAGAAAGAAAGAAAGAAAGAAAGAAAGAAGGAAGGAAGGAAGGAAGGAAGGAAGGAAGGAAGGAAGGAAAGAGGAAGGGAGGAAGGAAGGAAGGAAGGAGGAAGGAAGGAAGGAAGGAAAGAAGGAAGGAAGCCCCCTCCCCTCCCCCTTGCAAAGGACGCGAAGAGCAAAGGGGGGGAGGGGAGAGTCAAGACACGCTATCCCAGGGGTCTCCAACCTTTGGCCCCTTTAAGGCTGGTGGACTTCAACTCCCAGAATTCCTCAGCAAGCAAAGCAACGCAAAGCTGTCTGAGGAATTCTGGGAGTTGAAGTCCACCAGCCTTAAAGCGGGCCAGGGTTGGAGACCCCTGGACCAGGCCAAGGAGCTCAGGCGTGGGGGGGCCAAGGAAGGTGGGGGGGGGGGGTTAGCGGCTCCTGTCTCACCCTCCAGGCGGCGCCTCAGTCGGGCCTCCCGCTCCCCGTCCTCGTCCATCCCGGCCGCCTTCAACTTCTTCCAGCTCAGCTCGTCTTTCTCCTGCAGCCGCAGGTCGCTGTGCAGCTCGGCCAGGCGCACCGCCGGCAGCCCCACCTGCCCGCAGGGAGGGAGAGAGGCCGCCGCCGCCCCGTTAGCCCCGTTAGCCCCGCCGCCTCGCCTCCCTTCGCCGCCCCCCCCACGCCTGAGCCCCTTGGTTTGGTCCAGGGGTCTCCAACCGCCCGCCACCCAGCCAGCCACTCACGCGCTGCGCCTTCTCCCACAGCTGGTTCAGGCGCACCAGGCGGAACTCGGCGGAGGGGGAGGAGGCGGCGGCCTCGTTGGCCTCCCGCGAGTAGAGCCCGCCGCCCGCCTCCGTCCCCGCCAGCAGCAGCTTCAGCAGCAGCAGCAGCAACGGCAGCACCGGGGCCGCCATGACGCTCCTCGGACTACGCGTCCCAGCAGGCGCCTCGCCCCCTCCGCCTCTCAAGCAGGCCCCGCCCCTCATGCTGGGCGGAGCCTCGGCGGCCGCGCCACTTTCTAATAGGAGGCCGCGAAGGCTGTCGGGAAAAGGGGGAGGAGCCTCATCGCCGTGGGCGGGGCAGAAATCCCGGGAAAAAGAAGCCCCTCCCCCGGCGGCGCTTCGGGGCGGGCAGGGAGGCCCGTGGCCGGTGGGGGGCGCGGATCTGCTGGCCTTGCCGGAGTCCCGCGGGCGGAGTCCGGGGTTCAGGTCTTTGCTCCACGGGCGGAGGAGCCGGGCTGCCTTGCCTGCCGCCTCCTCGAGCCGCTGCGAGGGAAGCGAGTTGAACGGACTCCGAGCCCCACGGCACCTCCCCGGGATTGGGGGCTGGGAACGGCACCCCTCCGCCCACATCCACCGAGGGACCCTTGGACTGCCCGACCCATCAGCCACATAAGCCGGCGTGACCGGCCGCCGGGGTAGAAGAAGCACCGTGTCCGGGGTGTGTGTGTGTGAATGGGTCAGCGGGGGTGGGGGCTGCCCCTTCGGCCAGAGGCGTCGCAGGAGGCGGAGGGAGGGAGGGAGGCAGAGGACCAGAACCTTCCGTTTGCATCTCAGTTTAATTCCAAGGAAGAAGAGCGGCGGAGCTTCTCCTGGGCGTCCGCTGACCCTCCTCTTCCTCCTCCGTTCCACAGGAGGCTTTGGGGATCGGAGCCCCCAATTCCCAGCCTTTCTTCCTGGAGGGGGGGGCGGGGAGGAGCCGAACGGGGCCCTTTTCTCCCCTGCAGCAGCTGCAGCGCGGGAGCCCTGGCACTTGGCGGCCGCTGCCAGGTAAAGACCGGCCAGCCGAGGAGCCCCTCCAGCGCCAGGCACTCGGAGTCGGTCCCGTGGGGAGGGGGGGTTGGAGCGGGGAAAGGAGCGGTGCCCGGGAAGCTTTCCAGGTGTGGGAGGGGCTGCCTATCCCAACACCTGGAGCTGGGGAGGAGGAGGCCGGCTCTCCAGAGGCCAGGGGAAACTGCTGGGGAAATCTTGCCCTGTGCAGGTGGGGGTCGGGGGAGCAGCTGTCTGAAGCCCCCACCCAAGCCAAAACTCAGAGGCGCTGATGTTCTGGCTGCGTGGGTGGTGGGTTTCCCCTGCCCTCTGGGATGGAGGCACTGTCCCCTCAGGCGGGGGGGGGGGGGGACACCGGCCAGACCAGGTGGGGGGCTCCCTTATCCAGTTCTGCCAGCCTTCCCAGACTTCTGAAGCCGGAAGCACGCAGCTCCTTTGCCCCTCTGAGGATGGAAAGGCCTGGAGCTTGCAGGGGGTGTGTGGTGCTCCACCTCCCTCCAGAATGGATCTTGCAGTGTAGTCTGTGCATATTGGGGAGGGGGGGGCACAAGGGAAGGTGGTGGGGGGAGCCTTGTGAAGTGGGAGGAGGAAGACTCCTCTTCTGCATCATCCCTGGGCACCCAGGCAGGTAGGCACGTGACAGTCTCCCCGTCCTTGGCATCAGAGGCCCTGGGCCAAGAGTGGAGCGGTCCATAGTTGGCACAGAGTCCAGAGCAAGAGTGGTCCGGCTTGGGGGGGGGGGGGATGCTCTCGTCCTGGCCACCCGTCTGTCTGAAGTCCCCCTCGGCCCTTGCCCTGCATCAGCTAGTGCAGACGCTGGTGATGGAGACGCCCGTGCCGGCAGTGCCCGGATCCACCAGGCCAAGCTCCTCCTGCTCGTTGATGCAGAGCTGGTAGCCGCAGCCCTTCCGGCGGGGCAGGGCTCCCTCCAGCCCCGATGCCTCTGCCTTGGCCTGGGGTGGCAGCAAGAAGCCCACGCTGCCAGCGATCAGCATGTGCCAGATGCTGTGGATGTAGAAGTAGTTCTCCTCCGTCTCCACAAACGCGTAGAGCAGCACGGCCATGGCGGCAATCAGGGCTCCGGGCAGGAGGCAGAAGGTCCAGCGCTGCCAGGTGGGCGGGTAGCAATGCCGCCGGCGGATGCTGCGAACCGTCTGCAGGCGGAAGAAGGTTGGAGCCAGTCCTGGGGGGGCAGCCTGGCCGAGGAGTGGCTGCTTGTGCGTCTCAGCCATTCTGGGGGGCTCCGGCCCTCCCCGCCCTGCCCTCCCCTTGGTGCTCCCTGCCACAGGAGCCCTGCCCACAATACTTGCCGGAAATCAAGTCCTCCTGCCTCTCCACCCCCATGTTTGGGGGAGCAGGCGTGGCTGGGAGGGCGGGAGGCTGGGGCGCCCTAGGCTCAGCCCCTCTTTTTTGCAGGGCCAGGAGGGGGCTGTGCCCCCGAAGCCAGGCTGCCTCTTAAGGGGCGCTCCGATTCACTTCGGGTGTTCGGGGCCCTTGCTGAGCATCCAAAGGGTTTTCCATCCAGAAGCCCCACCGCCAGGCTGGGCAGCTGAGCCCAGGCAGCCCAGCTGGGGGCCCAGGGGAGGGGAGGGAGGCCGGGGTCCCTTACCCAAGTGACGGCCATGACACCCACGGCGAAGAGGCTGGGCCCCAGCAGGTTCCAGAGGCCGTGGCGGTCCAGCTGCAGGGCCATGGAGAGGAGCATGGCTCCCAGCAGGTACAGCACCTGCCCGGGGAAGCAGAGGGAGTCCCTCCTGGGGTCAGTCTGCCAGCTCAGAAGCCCCGTCTCAGGAGAGCTGGGCAGAGTGGCCCCCGTGCCTGCCGGTCCTGGCCCCTCGGGCCCTCCGCTCTCCCCAGGTCGGCAGTCCTCCCCAGCCCTCCCTGCGGCAGAAGGGCCAGCCCAGCAGGCGAGCCCCGAGCCCCACAGGTGGCTGGCAGCAGCAGCAGCACCCCTGCCAACCCTACACTGGGCTGCCTTGCTGATGTGCCAGCTCAGCACTCCTCCTCGTCCTGCCCTGCAGGGCCTGAGCCTGGAGGATGCTGGGCAGTGGTGGGTTTCAAAAATTGTTGGAACCTACTCTGTGGGTGTGGCCTCCTTCATGGGAGTGGCTTGCCACCCATGTGACCGGATGGGAGTGGCTTGCCGCCCATGTGACCGGATATGAAATTATGAATTAGTACTTAGGTCGGTCCAAGTAGCTATTCAGAAACTCTGGCATTGAAGCATGCAAGTCTTAAAGCTATCAAGTTACAAGATCCTTGCACCCCTAACCCTTTAGCACTGGTGGGTTTCAAAAAAATTTTGAACCTCTTCTGTAGGTGTGGCCTGCTTTCCGGGTCCACTGGTGGAACCTCTTCTAACCGGTCCAGTAGATTTGACGAACCGGTTCTACTGAATAGGTGCGAACTGCTAGGAACCCACCTCTGATGCTGGGGCTCTCCTGGAAGGGAGGAGGGCCCCACAGCCCCTTCCCCTTCTGACCCTGGGAAGGAGACAACGGGGTCTATTCCACACACTGGCACAACAGTACAGGGAGGGGCGCTTGCCCTGGCACCTTCGTTTACTCTTGGGGGGGGGGAGAAGGGAGGTCAAAGTTGAGATGATGACAATTTCTTGCCTTTCCTGTGGGAGCCTGGGCAGCATCCATAGTGATCCCTCTTTCCCACACAACAACCCTATAAGGCTGGGCTGAGGGCTCATTGACCTGTTTGGGGAAGTGATCTTTGGCCTCCTGGCTGAGTCCCTTAGGCCCTCATCCTTTGCCAAGATGGTCCCTATTTCCTCGGGTGAGGCATCGTCCTGCAGGGCCCTGCGTAGCCTCTCTCGTGCTCTCTGCTTCCTGCCCCAGAATCTGCCGGGATCACCGGCTCACTGCAATATGCCTGGAGGAGGAGGAGGAGCTGCTGCTGCTGCCACCCCAGGCTCTCTATGGCTCCTGCCCAGGGCCCCGAGGGCACTCCCAGCACAGCTCCCGGGGCCCCGCCTGCTTCCAGCCTGGGGAGCCCTGTCCCCTTCCTTCTCTCTACCTGTTTGATGACGGGCTGTAGGCGGGCCATGGCGATGACGGTGACCCAGACGGACATCAGGGAGCCCAAGAAGTCGCAGAATTGCAGCACGTCGTAGTCCATGATGCAGAAGACCACGATGCCCGGCTGGTCACAGGCGTGGTAGAACTGGCAGAGACAGCAAGGGTCAGTCCATCAGCAGGGGGCCTGGTTGCTTGCCCCCACCTGGGCCAGCCCCTCCAGCAGCCCTGCTGTTGTAATATAGTTCCTTGTGTAGGTGTGGGTCACCCATGGCCCAGTTCATACCTGGGCATGCAGAGCCACGCTGAACCACACAGGGGAAAACAAACTCCTAAAACTCCATAACATCCTGATAGTTCATAACATAACATCCTGAGATGTGCCCTACCAATGACGGCCCAGGATTTGACCATATATAGACAGAACTTCCCTGAGCAGTAGATTAGAAATTGTACTTTTACAGGCTGTTTTTAAGCACATGCTATTGCTCCTCCTGCCTTTGTCCTATCTCAATAAAAGGGGCTCTCAGACCCCCAATCTGGGTCGCTCCATCCCGAGAAAGATCGTGTCTGTGTCTTTTCTCCACATTGGCCTCATGGACGAACCACGGGAACGTTACACCCTGCCTCCTAGCCGGCTGGCCTTGCCCTTGGGGCAAGACCCCAGAGAGTGCATGAAGCAGGGGGCTTCACCTCAGGGAGGGGCTGAGGGAGCAGCCAAGTAACCTTGCAGGAAGGTCTGGCTGCTCTTGTGGCAGGCGGGGGGGTGGAGGATATAGAGCCCCCTCCTCAGGACTCAGAGTTGGAGCAGAGGGGAGAAGGAGGTGCCTCTTCTGATATGCCAGGCAGCTGAACTGGCCACTGTGGCAGCTGGTGGAGGGGGGGGGGTGCAGCTTTGTCAGTCAGAGAGTCTTTGGCCCAGAGGGCTACAGGGTTCCTTCGGGGCTCATCCAACTAAGAGGGTCACTGAGAACTAGAAAGAGGCTGGGAGCCCCCCCCCCTTCCACCCAGGAGGCCAGGTGGCTGACCAATCCCTGGTTTAAAGCCACTGGGGCAGAAAACCAAGTTAGAGAAGTTTGCACATCAGAGCAGGAGGCGAGTCAGAACCTCCCACCCCCACCCCGAGTGACTGAAAACTTCCAGGGAGCCCCTCGCACCTTCCTGCCCTCCCGCTCCCCCTGACCCTCCCTCTTGAGGGGGGAGGGCATCCCCAGCAGCCCTCACCGTGGAGAAGAACATGGTGAAGATGTAGACAGCAGCCTCCAGCAGGTAGCCAGTCCGCAGCGCAATGGCCACCGGTGGGACGAACATGAGGTTGCTCAGGCAGAGGAGGAGGGTGGAGAGCAGCTGGAAGCCGTAGGAGAAGGCGGCCGCATTGTCGGTGCAGCCCCAGCCGCTCCAGCCTGCGGGCGAGATCTGGCATCGGGGACGGTCTCTGAGAGGAGGTGCTCTCCCACCGCATTTCAAAGCCCATCCCCAGGGACCCTCTAGTAGGGGTCTCGCTCCCTCCCCAATCCTAGGAGTGACCAGGCAGGGGGGCGGGCTGGCAGTTGTTGGAAGAGCGGCAGCCTGGAGACTGGGCAAGGTGGGAACGCCCCCCCCACTCACCCGCTTTGCACTCGCAGGCTGCGTACAGGTAGTTGTTGGTGCGCAGAAGCTTGCACTGGCCGTAGGGGCCGCAGTCGTTGATGCAGGGTGAGAGGAAGGCACGCAGGTACACCTCCGCCGTCATGTTCCCACAGGACGAGGGCCTGCAGGGAGGAAGGCAGGTTGGGTTTGGGATGGAGGCAGCACCCTGGTGGCATCCCACCTGCTTCTTGAGGCCAATCACCCGGCCCAGCTGCCCGGAGGGAGAATGCCCAGCCAGCCAGTGGAAGAAGAGCCAAGCCTCAGGGGCAGGGCAGAGGCAGGTAGTGGGGGTGATCCAGAGCCTCTTCCAGGTGTATGGAGCGGGGGGGATATCACCCAAGAGCTGCCAGACCTCCCACTGACGGGAGCAAGAAAGGGGCCTCTTTGGGTAACAGGGAGAAACAACCTGTTGTTGTTTCTAGTTTCTTTAAAGGAAGAAAAAATGGTGTGTATGGAATAGAGAACTCGGAGAATTGTATAGAAAAGTGAACTTTAGTAAGTAAAAAACTGTTGGAATCCATTCCGTGTGTGTGTGTGTGTGCAGGGCAGTTTCTGCTGTCTGAAACACACACACACAGGGATGCAAAAACATCGCACCAGAAACATCTTTCCAGCCTAAACGGCCAGGACTCACTATGCAGCCTCATGTAACATGGACTATGTGAGCCAGCTACTCCCACACATGCCCTTTCTCCCCCCCTATGCTGTGCTGTAACTTTCTATTCCCCCTTTCCCCTCCCAATGCCATGCAGCTTGTTGTCATATAACTCCTTGTGTAGGTGTGGCGGTCACCCATGGCCCAGTGCATAACAGGGCATGCGCAGCCACGCTGAACCACACAGGAGGAAACAAACTCCATTATAGTGGCAAAATCCCACCTCTTGAATATTCAGTTAGCTATTAACAACCGATGCTAAGAATATCATGGGATAATACATGGTACATGTTTAGTTTCTGGGCCTCCTCCTCCCTAGATATTTGATGATTGAAACTGAGGAACACATTCCAAACCCAATTTGTTTAAAGTGTATGTAAAGTGATTCCCCCCCCCCATTGCCCCCTTCTCCTTGAGGAAAACCGATCCTTTGCTTATGCGTGAATAAAAGAGATCACTCCACCTTTCCGGCTGGGATGCTATTTTTGACCCACTAAGGGTCTTCGCCCGCTGGGCCAAGACCCCTGACTGTGGGAGAGCTCCCAGCAGCTTCTGTGGGCCCACGTGGCTGCCTCCTGCTAGACCAGGGCACCAGGCGCTTCCCCCACAGCTGAGCCCCTCCCTGGCAGCCCCACGGAGAGGCCCGTAGGAGCCAGGGAGCCTCCCACCCTGACAGTCACAACATGGACATCATACTGGGGCATTCTGGAAAGTTTCCACCACGTGGACTCCGTCACTCCTTCAGAGTGACCCCAACCCTCGTCCCCCAAGCAGCTGGCAGAGGGGCACCTCAGGCCAACTGGGCTTGCCTTGTTCTCTGCTGCTTCCTGGGGGGGGGGGGTGCCCAGCCAGTCTGCCCTACCTTCCGTCCGTGGTGCAGAGCGAGCGCAGACTCAGGTACCAGCTCCCCGTCTGGGGGTAGGGAATCCGCAGTCGGGTGAAGGGGGAGGCGGCGTTGATGGACAGCAGGAACCCAGCCAGCAGCTCTGCCAGGGGAGAAGCAGCGGCTGAGGGCAGCTTGCCTGCCTGCCTTGCCAGGGCTGCTGCCCCTCTGGCTGTGCAGCAAAAACCACCTGCGAGGGGAGTCCCTGCAGATGGGGGGGGAGGGGCTTCTGCCTTTACCTGTCTGGCAAGTCACCGAGGAGTCCCCTCCTGAGGCCAAGGGCACCTCGTGGTTCAGACACGCGAAGATGGTGGCATTCGCTCCCCGCAGAGAAGACTGAAGGAAGAGAGACGAGGCTGCATTTCAATGTCTCCCCTCGTCCCCACATTCAGTTCTTGTCCCTTGCTACCTCGGGGCTCCCTTTGGGGCAGAGGGTGGTTGGAAGAAGTCGGTCATGGAGGCCGTCTCTCCACCCTTGCCTGCACCTGTGCACTGGGCTCCCACCCCCTAGCCGCCCAGCTGCTTCTGCGCCTACAGCCACTGACCACTGGAGCCGAGGTGGCGCAGTGGTTAGAATGCAGCACTGCAGGCTACTTCAGCTGACTGCTAGTTCGGCAGTTCGGCTGCTCAAATCTCACCGGCTCAGGGTTGACTCAGCCTTCCATCCTTCCGAGGTGGGTGAAATGAGGACCCAGACTGTGGGGGCGATATGCTGACTCTGTAAACCGCTTAGAGAGGGCTGAAAGCCCTATGAAGTGGTATATAAGTCTAACTGCTATTGCTATATCTATCTATCTATCTATCTATCTATCTATCTATCTATCTATCCGAGGTGGCGCAGTGGTTAGAGTGCAGTACTGCAGGCCACTTCAGCTGACTGTTATCTGCAGTTCAGCGGTTCAAATCTCACCGGCTCAGGGTTGACTCAGCCTTCCATCCTTCCGAGGTGGGTGAAATGAGGACCCAGACTGTGGGGGCGATATGCTGACTCTGTAAACCGCTTAGAAAGGGCTGAAAGCCCTATGAAGTGGTATATAAGTCTAACTGCTATTGCTATTGTTGAGCTCCCACCCCAGACCTGCCGAAAGGACGCACCACATTCAGCTTCAGCTCCAGGTTGAGGATCCCTCCGCTGTCCAGCACGGGCAGGAGGTTGATGGCAAAGACGGCTGGCCGGTCAGGGGGCACCGACACGTTGGGCCCAAAGAAGATGTAGAAGTGCACCGAGAAGGTGTCCAGCTCGTTGCGCAGAGTGGGCCGGGTGGGCCAGCAGTGGTCCCCCCCTCTGGGTGGTGGTGGTGGGGCTGGGGGCTGGGAGCTGCTGGGGAGGGAGGGGGAAAGGAGGTCCGCCAGGCCCAGCCCCCCTGGGGAGCCGAAGGAGTGTGGCATGTTCAGGTGGGAGGCAGGTAGCTGGGCTTCCCCCAGGCCAGTCCGGGAACAGTCTGCAAAGACACAGGAAGGGGGGGCATTTGCATGGTGGTCCACCCAGCAGCCGCTCATTCCAGCAGCCCTCCCCCACCCTCAATAAGACAGCCTCTTTCGTTCCCCAGGAGACCTTCTGTGTTCCTGGATCCAGTCCCAGAGAAACCTTCTGCCAAGGGATCCCTTCCACATAAGGGGCAGAGAAGGGAGCCAACCGAGAACCTTGGGGTTCCCTCCCTCCCTCCCCTCATCAGGCTCCCCCACCTGAAGCCGCTCTGCCTGACTTGGGAGGAGGGAGATCAAGCGCTTTGCCACTTGGCAGTGCCAGACGGGCAGCACCCCCCCCCACTGCCCAGGCCTTCTCTGCAGGACAAGGATGGCCAGCCTCCTCCCTCCACCCTCCCTGCGTTTCTCCCAAGAAAGAACAAGATGCCATCCCTCAAGCCCCCCCTGGTCTCCCTCCCTAATCCTAAATCTGCTGCCTGGGCGGAGGGGCTGGGTGGGCCCTGGAGGACTTCCCATCCATCTCCTGGGAACAGCCAGGGGCCCTCGGTCTAGGAAACGCCCCCCCCCCAAAACCAGGTGGCCTTGCTCAGTCCCCCAAAGTCTCCCAAGAAAAGCGATTCTGCGCTGCCACGTTCCCTGCCACGTTCCCAGATGTCCCTTGAGGCCTGGAGCCGGTGCTTCCCAGCCCAGCAGCTCCGTCCCTCGTGGGCCCAAGCTCACCCTTCAGCTGCACCCCCAGCTGGAAGCCGATCCGGTCAGGCAACGGCAGAAGCTTCTCCACCAGGATGAAGTACCAGTTTTGCCAGAAGGGGCGCTCCAGCACCAGGCGGCAGGGCAGCTGCTCTCGGCAGTCCACGGCTGTGGAGTTGTGCAGAGGGGGAGCCTTGCCACGCACTCTCAGCCCCAGCGGGCAGCCTGGCGCACTCTGGTTGTCCCTGTGGCAGCTTCGCAACTGCACAAGCACCCTGGAGGTGTAGCTGGGGACAAAGACCCTGCGGGCAAAGGGCAAAGGAACCTCGTTGCCCCCCCGTCAGCCATCTTGGCTGCCCCTCCCAGAGGAAGCCTTTTCTGCATGTTGGGAGCACTGGGGGGGAAGGGAGGGCTCCCTCGGCCTTCCTTCCTTCCGAAGCCCCCTCCCGCCCAGCAGGGACGTGCAGTCACTAGAGGCAAGGGAGGCGGGGCCTCACCAGTCTCCTCAGGGAAAGGAAAGGATTTTAAATAATTTTCTTAAAATAATTAAAGCCAGGGTAGTTGCTACCAGATTTCAAGTCACAGTGGCTTGGCGTCTGCTCTCAGTATTAACTAGGAGGAGGCCAGAGAACTAGGGGCCTCTTTTGCATAAGGAATTTTTCGCCTTTTAAGAGTTAAGCAAGGGTTAATAAGCAAAGAATTCCTTATGCAAATGAGGCACGTATTCTCTTGCTTCCTGTAGAGGGCATTTTTAGAGGCTTTTTAGAGCTCTCTGGGAGCAACTAGCTCAGTCTGACAGAGCTCTGGCTTTTCAAGAGGGGAGGGCAGGGCAGGGAGAGGCAGAGTTGAAATCGTCTCTGAAACAGCTGGAAAAGGTGCGTGTGGGGAGGGGGGAGGAATTCAAAAAGTTTGATCGGAAGGCAGGGAATGGGGGGTGTATGGCAGAGGAGCTGCTTTCAAGCCTTTGGAAAATATATCCAATCCAACTTCTGTGTTTGTGTTTGAGAGTGAGTGAATGAGAGAGGGATCGAAGTTCTCTGTGTGCGTATGTCTGTTTGAGAGAAGGGGGGAGGGAGGGAGGGAGGGAGGAAGGAGGGGGAGGGAGAAGAAAAAGAATGGGAAAACTTATTTTGCAAGGGGGGGAAATGCTGTCGCTTTAAATCGGAACTGAGCGTGCCTGGCTGTGGAATTCTGGGAGTTGAAGTCCACAAGTCTAAAAAGTGCCTCACCAGGGCTAAAGCTGACCGCACGTCACTGCCCCCCAGTGACATTAGGACTTTCCCAGCAGGCCTCTTGCTGCCAACAAAGTTGACCCCAAATGACTGTCTTTCCAGGCAACTATTTTTGATCTGGGAACCTGGTGGGAGCCTGATGCCCCGGCTGGGTCTGCGGGGGCATCACTGGGGACCCCCGGCTGGATCAGTGGAGCCTCCTTCATTCAAACTTCTTGGGGGCACCCCTCAAGCCCCCTCGGCCAAAGGCACACGGGGAAAGAGTCAAAGGAGGCGGCTTTATGGGGTGGGAAGGAGCAGATCCCGCAACCCCTTCTCTGCAGGAAAGGGGTGTTTCTACCTCACGGAAGGCCCCCCCCTTCCCTCTTTCCTGGTCCTCTCCTGGGATTTTATGCTACCTTGGAAACACCTGGGACACCCCATTATTCCCTTGTGGCCCCCCTCAGAATGCCCACTCCCCACACCGCCAGAGAAGCCCCATTCCTTGGCCATGACACTCACTTGTAGAGCAGGGACCGATTGTGAGGGGAGAGGATGTGCTCAGTTTCATAGCCTGGGTGCAGCACCCCAATGCCCACCAGGCGCTGGACGATGAGCTGCGGCTGGAAGAGATACTGGCAGTCCTCTGCAAGTCCCTACGGGGGGGAAAGGGGCCCTGTCAGAAGACCCCAACCCAGGCCAGCTGTCCCCCATCCGTATGCCCAGCCTTCCAGGAAGGCCGGAAGCTGCTCTATGGGCCTCACCTAAAAGCCAGGGATGGCTCTTGAGAGAGGAGCGATGATGCAATGCCCTCCTTGTGGCTTCTCCCCTCATAAGGAACCCCTAATGTAATCCCTGCACCCCTCCTCAAAGGCAGAGAACTGCCTCTCATTCCCCACCCAAAGCCTTCATTCTGGGCTGTCTCCATGGAGGAGCAAATTGAGTGGGTCAGGGGGCTCACCCGTACGCCAATTACCCCTGCCCTGACCAAGCCTTCTTCGTACAGCCATCTCCTGGGGCTTCTCCCTCTCCAGGCATCTTTTATGGAGGGGGTTGCAAGCATCTTCTTTGGCCTTTTTCATTCCACGGGGGGGCCGTGAACTGGGCCACAATCTCCATCATCTCCACCTCGTGTAGCAGAATACCTGCCCTTCTCTCTCTCTCTCTCTCTCTCTCTCTCTCTCTCTCTCTCTCCCTCTCTCCCTCTCTCCCTCCCTCCCTCCCTCCCTCCCTCTCTCCCTCTCTCCCTCCCTGGGACTGGCTCTCCCAGATCCTCCTGCTGCCCGCACTCACCTTGACGGAGATCTTGCCCTGCTCTTTGGGCAAATGGGCAGCCAGGAACCAGTCCCCCGGCAGCGGGCTGGTGATGTTGAAGACTCCGGTGGTCCGGTTGGGCAGCGTCCAGGTGAGTGTGAGGGCAAAGGAGCCGGGCACGGCTGTGTCCCGGGGGAAGTGCATGCCCAGCGGGTTAATGACCGGTGGCGCTCCTGAGCGGAAATACCTGCTCAGAGAGACAAAGGACACAGTTGGAAGCAGGCCCTGGGTTGGGGGAGGGGTGGCCTGGTGGGAAGGGGCTGCAAGAGGAGGAGGAGGAGGAGGGAGCTCTCTCTGCTTTGGACCTGGAAAGCTTCCCTTGCCCACTTCCCTGTCCTGGCACTTCACGGGGTGCAGAGGATGGCGGGGATGCTTCTGCCACCCTTTAATCTGCCCAGCCAATTAACAAAACCAAGCATCCGGCTCCCTTCCTTCAGCGCAAACTCCCATTTCCAGAGTCTTCGGAAGCTCGGGGCCTAAAGCTTTGGGCGACCCGCGAATCCTGCAAGGAAGGCCCCGGCCATTCTCTTGAGGGCATGGAGGCCGGTGAAAGGTTGAAGATCCCCCGGACAGAAGCGGCAGCGTTACAGCGAGAAGAGAGTCTGCGAAGCCCCACAGCCGGGCTTACACCCTCGCCCGCCCGGACTCACACGGTGATGCTGCGGTCCGGGCATCGGTCCCCGAGGGTGCCGCCCTGCTCTTTGAAGGTGACCAGGTTCCAGACGGCCACCGCGGTGTCCTCCGGGATGCGGAAATGGAAGAGCTCCAGGCTGGTGAAGGAGCGGAAGGCATTCAGCTTGCGGGGCGTCCGGGTGAAGTAGTCGGTCACGAACAGCCCAGCTGGGGAAAGAGAGGCAAGGCGGGGGACGGTCGGAGGCTGTTGGGCAGGGCAGGGGCGCGAGGCCGGCCCGAGCGGCGAGGGGGCAGTTGGTTCCCCAAAGCGCCGGGGCGGGCGGCTCTTGTTCCACACAGACCTCTCCTCCCCGTGACACACGCGCACACCCCCACCGCATTCCTGTCCCAGAGAGATGTCACCCACCCATCCTGCAGGCCTGGAAAGCCTCTGGCAGCTGAAGGACAGCTAGGCGCCCCTCCCTCCCCGAGCGCGGGCCGAAGATGCGGTTAAGCGCTTTTGTCACCTGCCTTCCCCGCCTCCGCGAAATGGGTTTGCAGCGCTCCCAAGGCGACCCAGCCGAAAGTTCTGTGCGGGGAAAACTTCGGCCCAGAAGGCTCAGCAGGCCTAAGATTGGAGACGCTCCCCCACCACCAGCAAGCACACTTAGCGCCCCCCCCCCCAAGGATCAAGTGGGCCTGTATTGGCAGCAGCAAAAGGATCCTGGAAATAGCCTTTCCGGGGAAGCTTAGCAGCCTCTAGTCCCATTGCAAGTGAGGTCTCCCTAGCCTGCCATCTTCTGAGCTGGCCAAGCACCCACTCAACTCCTCTCAGCTGTCTATTTCCTCTCGCCCCCCCCCCCCAGCAACTCCCCCCAACCCTCTGGCTGCCCCAGATTATCTGGGTGGAAGGCAGGGCCTGTTCCTTTCTGCAGGGAGAGCACAGATGACGTCACCAGCCCAGAAGGTGGGAGGGGCTGCTCCTTGGGTGAGTGGGCATTCCTCACCCTCTGCCAAGACCCAGAAAGGGGACCGAGGGCAGAGGAGCCCGCTGGAGGTCTGCACACCCTGTCTCATGGCAAACTGGAAGAAATCTGTGTAGAGAGAATAGCAATAGCAGTTAGACTTATATACCGCTTCATAGGGCTTTCAGCCCTCTCTAAGCGGTTTACAGAGTCAGCATATTGCCCCCAACAATCCGGGTCCTCATTTTACCCACCTCAGAAGGATGGAAGGCTGAGTCAACCCTGAGCCAGTGAGATTTGAACAGCCGAACTGCAGTCAGCTGAAGTAGCCTGCAGTGCTGCACCCTAACCACTGCGCTACCTCGGCTCTTGTCAAGAGCATTTGTATATATATCATCATTTGTTTATTTATCAATATGAATATGCATTTAACCACTGCGCCACCTCGGCTCTATCACAGGGCAAATCACAGGGCAAATCCTTTGCCTCTGCGAGATTCTGTGTCCAGGAAGCCCGGCCTGTTGCCCCAGGTATCCCTCGATCCCCTTGGGACCCCCCCTTCCTGGAGTCAGATGGAGGTGCCTGTCAGGAGCCCTGCTCCGCAGAGAAGAGTGTTCTGCCTCCTCCATCCAGTTTACCCTCCCCCCCCCCACAGGGCCCAGTTCCCTTTTGTGCCTGGGTAAAAGTCTCAAATAGGATTGTGATCTCTATTTAATAGCCCTGAGATTTGGTCTGAAAGCTGCTTCTCTGTAACCGGGATCCATTGCTTTCTGGAGTCAGAGAGAGCAGGCAGCGCCCATCTTAGGTAGGGTTTCTCTGGGGTCAGTTTCTCTGTGGGGCTGGGGGTGGCTTTTAAGCTGTGTTTTAATGACTGTTTTTGGTCTGGGATAGGGTGTTGTTTATGGTTTAACATTCTATTGCAAGCCAGTCAAAGTCTTTTGGAGAAGGTGGCTGTAATAAATGTGAACAGCTAATGTGGAAATGGTTATTTTATTTCCCCCCGCCCCCCTGTCCTTTTTCAAGGCCAAACATGCCCAGCTTATTCAGGGAATCCCCCTTCAGGCCTCCAGCTGTGGTCACTCGCCTCCCAGGTGCTCCTGTCGGCTGTCCCAGGAGGAAGCTCCATGAGGCCTCCTCCTTCTCGGTGGTTGGAGTCTTTCGTGGACTGAGGACGTCTCCGTTTCAGAAAAGTGAGTGGGCTACAAAGAAGGGTGGGCTGCTGCATCTGCAGATAAAAACCCTCCCAGGTTCCCACCAGGTGAAAGGGTTCGAGTGTCCCTGGGGGAAGCTGAAGGGGTCATTAATCCTGGAGTCCTTGGTGTCCGCATGCAGATATTTCACGAGCTGATTAAGAAACCTTGGTTCCACCACAAAACCGCGTTCAACTAAAGCGCGCTCGACGAAATCGCGTAGCTGACATCATCACAGGGCGACAACAGCGCGGAGACAGAAGCACACTGTAAACGCTAGACCTAAAATTAACCCCTAAACCTAACCCCCCTAAACCTAATCCTAAACCTAACCCTTAACCTAACCCTAAACCTAACCCTAAACCTAACCCTTAACCTAACCCTAACCCTAACCCTAAACCTAACCCTAAACCTAACCCTAACCCTTAACCTAACCCTAACCCTAACCTAAACCTAACCCTTAACGTAACCCTAACCCTTAACGTAACCCTAACCCTAAACCTAACCCTTAACCTAACCCTAACCCTAAACCTAACCCTTAACCTAACCCTTAACCTAACCCTAAACCTAACCCTTAACCTAACCCTAACCCTAAACCTAAACCTAAACCTAACCCTTACCTTAAGTTGAATCAGCTTGCTTTCAAAGCGCTATTTAAAGCGCCCTTCTTTCTCCGCACTAGCTGTTGTCACCCTGTTGATGACGTCAGCGACGCGGTTTAATCGGGCGCGCTTTAGTCGAGCGCGGTTTTGTCGTGCCACGGGAAACCTCATCAGGGCACAGAGCACTGATGATGTGACCTCACCAGCCTTCAAGCAAACAGCCCAACACAGAGAGCGGCGGGAGCCTGGAGTTCAACTCTCGGCTAGGGAGGTTCCCTTCTGTGGCTCACCTACACTCCAGTGGCCAATGGGAGAGAAAGGCAGCCTGTCCTCAGGAGCTTCATAAGCCTGGCTTAGACTCACGCCCACCACAAGGCTCGGCCACAGTAGGCAGGAGCACCCTTGGACAGGCAAAATCAGGTTTCATGGGAAGCCCAAAGCAGGCAGAAGAACCAGGCTGCTCTGTTTCTACAGTTGCTGTAGAAACAGAAGCAGCGTTTGATTCGTTTACGCCTGTCCAGCCCAGGGGTCAATCTGAAAAAGAGACAACACTCAAATAATCTAGACCCAACTAGCTGGCTGTCTGGCAGTCTGGAGTGACATATTCACGAATAGCTGGAACCAGGCTCATGAAACCCCATTCTGATCGTCCCACAGCATCCATGGGCTTTGCAAAGCAAAGGATTCTGAGGTCATCCCTTGGCTCACACCAGGCAGTGGCGGGATTCCCACAAGATGCTGAACCACAAACTCCCCAAGGCCACTTCAACCTGAAAGGAAGGGACACGCAGGGAGCAAGCAGGCAGGGACTCCAAGCTCAGTGTTGCCACGTGCCCTGACAGGGAGGCAGCCTGGCCCTGAATTCCGAAGGGTCATTCAGGCCTGGCCAGTGCTGTCATTAGTCTTAGCCTCAAGGCCATGTGGGACCTGGGATGTCTGTCCGTGCCAATTACTTCCACTAGACCGATCCCACAGATTAGGCCTCCTCCGAATCCCATCCGCCGGCCAGTGTCGACTGGCGACTACCCGGAGGAGGGCCTTCTCTGTGGCTGCTCCCACCCTCTGGAACGAACTCCCCGTGGAGATTCGAACCCTCACCACCCTCCAGGCCTTCCGCAAAGCCCTCAAAACCTGGTTGTTCTGACAGGCCTGGGGCTAAAGAGCTGTTGCCCCCCGTCTTGAATGGTATGACTGTTGTGAGTTTTAAATTATATATTGTTATACTGTTGTTTTAAATCTTTTGTCTGTATCCCCCTCCCCGGTTCGAGTTGTGAGCCGCCCTGAGTCCCCTTCGGGGGTAAAGGGCAGCATATAAATTTAATAAACTGAACTGAACTGAACTGATGGGGAGTGGGGAGAAGCACAGGCAGGGAGGCTCTGGGGTACTAGAGGGCTCCCCCTTCCACTCCCAGCCATCAGCAAGGCATGGGACAGGTAAGCCACTGGCATCACTTCTCCAGGTGCTCCTCCTTCCACAGGTGCTCTAGAAGAAGCCCAGAATAATGGAATAGCCTGCACAAAGGCTGGAAGGGAAGCACAGAACATAGAATCCTAGGCAGGAAGGGGCCTCTAGAGGTCTTCTAATCTAGTCCAGCCCCCTACTCAAGGCAGGAGACCCTATACCCTATAGGGCGGCCTATAAATTTACTAAATAAATTTACTAAATAAATACTATCCCAGTCAAACGGTTGTCCAGTCTATTTTTGAAAACTTCCAGCGATGGAAAAGCCACAACTCGGGGGGAGGCAAACTATTCCACTGATTAATTGTTCTTGCTGTCAAAAAAATTCTCCTTACTACTAAGTTGGATCTCTCTTTAACAAGCTTCCACCCCTTACTTCTTGCCCTGCCCTCTGGTGCCCTGGAGAATAAGTCAATCCCCTCAAGTACCGGAAGATGGCTATCATGTCACCCCTAGTCCTTCTCTTTGATAGGCTAGAGTTACCTAGCTCCCTCACCCATTCATCCTATGATCTCGCCCACAATCCCTTTATCATTTTTCTTCATCTTCTCTGGATACTTTTTAGGGTCTCGGCATTCTTCGAGGTGGCACAGTGGTTAAATGCAGCACTGCAGGCTACTTCAGCTGACTGCAGTTCGACTGTACAAATCTCACCGGCTCAGGGTTGACTCAGCCTTCCATCCTTCCGAGGTGGGTGAAATGAGGACCCAGACTGTGGGGGGCGATATGCTGACTCTGTAAACCGCTTAGAGAGGGCTGAAAGCCCTATGAAGTGGTATATAAGTCTAACTGCTATTGCTATTGCTATATCTATCATCCATCTATCATCCATCTATCTATCTATCTATCTATCTATCTATCATCTATCTATCATCTCTATATATATCTCTATATGTATATGTATATCTATATATCTCTATATATTAAAAAGAGCCGAGGTGGCGCAGTGGTTAAATGCAGCACTGCAGGCTACTTCAGCTGACTGCAGTTCTGCAGTTTGGCTGTTCAAATCTCACCGGCTCAGGGTTGACTCAGCCTTCCATCCTTCCGAGGTGGGTAAAATGAGGATCCGGATTGTTGTTGGGGGCGATATGCTGACTCTGTAAACCTCTTAGAGAGGGCTGAAAGCCCTATGAAGCGGTATATAAGTCTAACTGCTATTGCTATTGCTATTGCTATTTTTGGTCATGGTGACTAGAACTGTATGGAGTCCTCCAAGTGTGGCCTCACCAATGCAGTATAGAGTGGTACTATAATTTCTCATGATGTTGGTGCTATCCTTCTATTGATGCATCCCAGGACTGCATTGGCTTTTTTGGCAGCTGCAGCACACGGCTAGCTCATACCAAAGTGGTGGTCCACCAGGACACCCAGATCCCTCCAGGCCTTCCGCAAAGCCCTTAAAACCTGGCTGTTCCGACAGGCCTGGGGCTAAAGAGTTTTTGCCCCCCTTCTCAAATGGTATGGTTGTTGTGTGTTTTTTAAATTTTGTATTGTTATGTCTCGTCTTTTTTATTCCCTTGTCTGTAACCCCTTCCCTGATTGAATTGTGAGCCGCCCTGAGTCCCCTTCAGGGGAAAGGGCAACATATAAATGTAATCAATCAATCAATCAATCAATCCCTCTCACTACTATCAACCCAGGTATCTTCTATATCTATGCATTTCATTTTTCTGCCTAAGTATTTTCTCACAGTTGAACTGCATCTTGTTGGATAGGACCCAGGTCAGGTCTGGTCTGCCAAAATCCTTCTGGATTTTGAGTCTATCATCAAAAGTGTTAGCAACTTCCTCCAGCTTGGCGTCAACTGCAAATTTGCTGAGCTTCCATCTTCTCATCTGGATCATTTGTTAAGATATGGAAGAGTCCTGGGCCTGAAGCAGAGCCTTAGGCCACCCCACCATACTCCCCTCCATGTAGATGCAGTCAGCCAGTTGGTTAACCAGTTGGTCCGCCAGTTACAAATCCATCTGGCGGTGATGCTGTCTATCCCACATTGTTCTATCTTGCCAAGAAGTAGGCGGTGGTCTATTTTATCAAATGTGTTACTGGAACCCAAGTATACTTTGCCACAGTATTTTGCTGGCCCACTAATTTAGTCACTTAATCAAAGAAGGATATAAGACAGTGTTTCTCAACCTTGTCGACTTGAAGATGT
Organism: Thamnophis elegans; assembly: GCF_009769535.1. Taxonomy (NCBI): domain Eukaryota; kingdom Metazoa; phylum Chordata; class Lepidosauria; order Squamata; family Natricidae; genus Thamnophis; species Thamnophis elegans. The sequence goes on along the minus strand of NW_022473910.1, from coordinate 161,794 downwards.
CTGGACTTCAACTTCCAGAATTCCCCAGCCAGCGAATGCTGGCTGGGGAATTCTGGGAGTTGAAGTCCAGACATCTTCAAGTTGACAAGGTTGAGAAACACTGATATAAGACTTGTCTGGCATGATCCATTTTTAAGAAACCCATGATGGCTTCTAACAGGCTGACTCCTTCAGAGATACATGTCTGTAATGGCTGCATAGAAGCTAAGAAGGGGAAGGTGGGGCGGAATCAGGGCCCAATCCATGATATCTTGGTTTGGCCTCAGGGTTGCCTTTCAGTTTGAGCAGTCTAAGAACTCTCAATGTGGAGTTTGAAATGCTCCCGTCCCCCATGGACTACTGTAACACGCTCTACATGGGGCTGCCCTTGAAGAGTGTTTGGAGACTTCAGCTCGTCCAGAATGCAGCCGCGCGAGCGATTGTGGGTGCACCTCGGTACACCCACGTTACACCTATCCTCCGCGAGCTGCACTGGCTGCCTATTGGTCTCCGGATACGCTTCAAGGTGCTAGTCGTTACTTTTAAAGCCCTACATGGTATCGGACCTGGTTGCTTGAGAGACGCCTCCTGCCAATCACCTCCCAAAGACCTATTAGATCCCACAGATTAAGCCTCCTCCGAATTCCATCTGCCGGCCAATGTCAGCTGGCGACTCCCTGGGGGAGGGCCTTCTCTGTGGCTGCTCCGGCCCTCTGGAACGAGCTCCCCAGATAGAGCCGAGGTGGCGCAGTGGTTAGGGTGCAGTACTGAAGGCCACTACAGCTGACTGTTATCTGCAGTTCAGCGGTTCTAATCTCACTGGCTCAGGATTGACTCAGCCTTCCATCCTTCCAAGGTAGGTGAAATGAGGACCCAGACTGTGGGGGCGATATGCTGACTCTGTAAACCGCTTAGAGAGGGCTGAAAGCCCTATGAAGCGGTATATAAGTCTAACTGCTATTGCTATTGCTATCCGGACCCTTACCACCCTTCCAGCCTTCCGCAAAGCAACTAAGACCTGGCTGTTCCAGCAGGCCTGGGGCTGTTGAACTATCCAGCCCCCTTCGAGGTTATGACTGTTGTTGTATTTTAAATTTCTGTTTTCTATTTTTATTTTTGTACCCCCTCCCCTTCTGATTGTTAGCCGCCCCGAGTCTTCCGGGAATAGGGTGGCATACAAGTCAAAACTTAAACCTAAACCTAAACCTAAACCATGCCTTTTCCAGGGAACAAGTCGGAGGCCTTCAGTTGGACAAACCCAAGTAAAACATGCTGTGGTAGGTAGGGGGTTTGTGCATTCAATATCCTCAGAGAGGTCAAAAAGCTGATGCAGAAATTAGGACAATCCCACAAGCCTGCAAGTTTCCTTAGGCACCAAAACAGCACCAAGAACTATCCAGGGTCATAAGAAAGATGGGGAGGGGCTTCCCCTGAAGGAGGGGGGCTTTTCCTGAAGAACCTCCACGCCCTGCAGACCCATCAGTCACATCCTTTGGAAGGGTGCTGCAGCCAAGGACTGGACTACTGCAACGCGCTCTACATGGGGCAGCCCTTGAAGAGCATTCGGTGACTCCAGCTTGTCCAGAATGCAGCCGCGCGAGCGATTGTGGGTGCACCTCGGTTCACCCACGTAACACCTATCCTCCGCGAGCTGCACTGGCTGCCTATTGGTCTCCGGATACGCTTCAAGGTGCTAGTCGTCACTTATAAAGCCCTTCATGGTATTGGACCTGGGTACTTGAGAGACCGCCTGCTGCCAATTACCTCCAACAGACCGATTAGATCCCACAGATTAGGCCTCCTCCGAATTCCATCCGCCGGCCAATGCCGACTGGCGACTACCCGGAGGAAGGCCTTCTCTGTGGCCGCTCCGACCCTCTGGAACGAACTCCCCATGGAGATTCGAACCCTCACCACCCTCCAGACCTTCCGTAAAGCCCTTAAAACCTGGCTATTCCGACAGGCCTGGGGCTAAAAAGCTACCCCCTTCTCGAATGGTATGACTGTTGTGTGTTTTAAATTATGTATTGTTGCGCGTTGTTTTAATTTTTTGTCTGTATCCCCCTTCCCTGGTTTGAGTTGTGAGCCGCCCTGAGTCCCCTTCAGGGGGAAAGGGCAGCATATAAATAAAATAAAAATTCAAACATTCAAACATTCAAGGGCACAGGGCAAGAAATGTGAGCAGCCCAGCCATGAAACAATTTCTGCAAGTTCAAGGAAGCACAGAGAATATTCCTTCACCTGAAAATGAGCTCCCTGCTGGAAGCCATCAACTCATTAAAAGTCCTGAGAGCTGACAGGCATCCCTTTCCATTGGTTGGTAGATAGGGGTACCTCTCTCTCACCCCCTGCCCTCTCTCTCTCTCTCTCTGGAGGACAGGAAGAAGTAACACTCCGGGCCTCTGAAGCTGAAGACAAGGAGGGCAGGGCCAAAGGGGAATGGTACCCCGCTAAGGTACCAGACGCTGCCTGAGAACCAGGGACTGTATTCAGGCAACGTGGGTGGAAAGGCACGGGGCCTCCTCCTCCTCCTCCTCCTCCTGCTCCAGGGCTCTTCGGGCTCGGTGGATCGGTTCTCACTCACAAACCCCCACCACTCCGCCTCCGCTGTCCTTCCCCCATGCTTCCCGCGCGCTCGCTTTTAGCCCCGCGGGGTCTTTGGCGGGCCGCCGTAGGGCTGGAAGGCCATTCCGCCTGCAGGCGCAGGGCCGCTGGGAGGCAAGATGGCCAGCCCGTTCCAGAAAGGCGCGGGATCTGCTGCGAAGCTGGGCGGAGGATGCTGCCGGGGCCCGCAGCGCCGCAGCTCCCCCAGTTTCCCGCTCCGGCGCGGCTCGCGTTCAGCACCGCGGCGGGGGGAGAGCTCCGAGCTCCTTCAGCACCAGGAGCCCCGGACAGCTCACGCCGGGCCCGCTCCCCCCGCCCCAGGGTTGCCCACCCGCCCGCCCTCCGCGCACTCACCAGCCGGCGGGCGCAGGCTGAGCCCGGCGAGCAGCTGGAGCAACAGCTGGAGCCGCCCGAGAGCCGCGCCGCCCATACCGAGAAGTCCGCGCCGGGACGGGCCGCCGCGCTCGGGCTCCCGCAGAAGTGGCCGCAGCCATGACGTCGTCGGGGCCAGCTGCCGCCCGGCTGCCGCGCCTTTCCCATTGGCCCGGTGCGAGAGGCTGCCCGGGAAGGCCGCGGGTGCCCATTGGCCGCCACAGCCGCCGCTCACGCACCCGCCGAGCAGGAAGGCTCCGCCCCTGCCACGGCCCGGGGGCCGCTGGGCTGACCTCCTGTGCGCTTGCCCGACGTGGAAGCGGCGGCGGCGGCGGCCTGGAAAGCCACGATTTGACCAGCGCGGAGCCTTTGATGCCCGGAGCGGCGGAGCCTCGGAAGAAGGAGCGGGCGGCGCAGGAGCTTGGAGATTGCCTTCCGGCCTCCCGGGGACCCTGGCAGGGAAGCGGCCACAGCGGGGGCGCAGCAGGCCTGGGGAATGGCCGCTGGTACCTTATGCAGCTTAAAACCCCATCTCCAGAAGTGGGGTCCCCCTCAACAAGGCTTTCCCCGAAGGGCTTCAGGCAGCTGTTGACTTTCCTTGACGGACTTTCACTTGTATTCAGCCACATTCTTCCCGCATCCCATTGACCTCAACTCACCTGAAGTTTTAGCATAAACGGTGACGTCATGCCAGCCCATAATTCCGTCAATCACACTGCCTGGGTGGACAGCAGAGAAACACGGATTTCCTGGAAGTGACAAGGAAACTATCCTGTTTTATCACCACAGTCTTCCCAGTCTGAGGAGGGAAACTTCCATCTCCAGAATCAATCTTATTGTGAGTAAATAGTCTATAGTCTTTATTGTCATTGTACAAAATAAATACAACGAAATTGTTTTTAGCCTCACTGGTGCAAAATTATAGCGGAAACGAAAAAAGAAAGAAAGGGGGAAAATAGTCATATGTTTCCACATGCGCATGGAGAGATTGTGGCTGTATTTAAAAGTCTGACAGCCCAAGGATAGAAACTATTTTTAATCCTATTTGTTCAGCTGGCTATTCTTTGATGTCTTCTGCCCGATGGTAGAAGTGCAAAGAGACACAGACCAGGGTGTGAATCATCTCTGAGTATCTTCCTTACTCTGCTAAAGCAGCAAGATCTGGCGATGTCATCCAGTGGTGTCAGAGAGCAACCAATGGTTTCTTCTGCCGAATTGATCACTCTCTGTAGTGCCTTCCTGTCTGCAGCTGCTAAACCAGCATACTATACTATGATGCAATATGTGAGGACACTTTCTATGGTGGACCGATAGAAAGAGGTCATCAGCCGTTGTTCCACCTGATTTTTTCGCAGGATTCTAAGGAAATGAAGTCTCTGTTGGGCCTTTCCAATCACCAGAGACGTGTTGTTTTCCCAGGTGAGATCTTGACTAATAAGCACTCCCAAGAATTTAAAAGAGGAAACTCTCTCCACACAGCCCACCTCGATATACAGTGGGGCAGGTTCCTCTCTGTGCTTCCGGAAATCTGGCACCATCTCCTTTGTCTTACTAGTGTTTAGATATACGTTGTTTTTGGAGTAAATCAGTGGGCCAAGAAAATGCGGTCCAAAGAGTATATTTAGACCTCAGTAAGGGACCTGATGAAGGAGAGCGCAGCCTGGGAACCAATCTAGCTCAGTCACCGGGACCGGAGGTGTCGTCTTCCGAGCTTGCTGGTGCCCCTCCCCAGGGAACTTCTCTCTACTTCTTGGTAAGGTAGAACAAGGTAGGACAGACATTGCAAGCACCGGATGAGCCTGTGGCCCTGAATGGAGTTGCATCTACATGGAGGGGGGGCTCCTCAATTTGCCCAGTGCTCTTCAGCATCTTTATCCATGATTCAGACCAGGGGTCCCCAGCCTGGGGGCTGTGAGGGGATTGCAACCAGGCCACGACTGGCAAGCGTGTGCGCACATCCTCACTTGCGTGATCAGCAGGCAAGCACGTGCCTGTGCACTCCCATTTGTGTGAGCGGCAGGTGTGCATGCATGCCACTTGTGCAAATGAAGTGCATGTATGTGCGGACTGCTCACCAGTTACTTCCCCTCCCCCCCCAACCAATTCTCAAAGCAAAAAACATTGGGAAATTCTGATTTACAGGAGATGAAGGGATTGAAGGGAAACTCATCAAAAATGCAGTTGACACCAAGTTTGGGGGACTAGGCAACGCTTTGGAACATAGGCTCAAGATCCAGAAAGATCTTGGCAAACTTGAGCATTGGACTCTATCCCACAAGATGCGGGTCAGTGGTGAGAAAAGTCACTTAGGCAGGGAAAAAACACACAAATGGTGGAATGACAGGTTTGAATAGTCTTCATCCAGCGAGTCTATCTTCAACTCTGAACAAAACAACAGTTACAAGCCCAAGAAGTAAAAGAATTTGAAATAAACAGTAAAAAATCCAAGATTTTCAAGTAAGCTATAAATGAATTAAGAATCCAGGTAAATTTGAATATTGACTATTACTACTAGTAACTTTTGGAATTAGTAAACAACTTTTACAAAAAGTAAACAATTCCCATGGGAAATAGAGTTATTTTGGTTATACTGGCAATTGCTTTTGGTGTAAGCGATGATTTTGGAAACCAGACAGTAGGGGGGGGGGGACTAAGGATTCTAAGCAGAAGGGGAAAAATAGAAATCTGAGATCAGGATATACAGGATGATACAAAATATTATAATAATATTGGAAATTATTTGAAATATTCTTCAAAGTTTTGAAAAAATGGAGCCAGAAGTTGCTAACTACCATATCGACGGTGTCAGTAAGGACATCTGCTTGTGGGGTCCTTTGAGCTTGTTTCAGTGGTGGGTTGCAGGAACTACGCCCCAGTATGGGCATACTGGTGCCAGCTGGGAGCACCGGGTACCATTCTGGTATGGTGCTCCGGAGGGCCCACCCGCCCGCCTGAGCTCCTTACCTGTATTTGAGCTCTTATGCGCACGGAGCGTACGTCGCCTACACAATGCTCCACCGAGCAGCTGGAGCATCACGGAGGCATGCCGGAGGTAAGGATACGTGTGCGCGCATATGGATGACGCTTGGCCACGTTGCACCATACCGGTTGCAGCGGGATCCAGAACCCACCAGTGGCTTGTTTGATTTCTTGCACACATTTCATTACCCAAATAGCAATAGCAATAGCAGTTAGACTTATATACCGCTTCATAGGGCTTTCAGCGGTTTACAGAGTCAGCATATCGCCCCCAACAATCCGGGTCCTCATTTCACCCACCTCAGAAGGATGGAAGGCTGAGTCGACCTTGAGCCGGTGAGATTAGAACCGCTGAACTGCAGATAACAGTCAGCTGAAGTGGCCTGCAGTGCTGTACCCTAACCACTGCGCCACCTCGGCTCTTCCAAACTAGGAAGCATCATCAGGGCTAGAAAGGAAGGCACTTTGCTCTCTGTTTATATGTGGGGAGGGGGTTTGCCCTGCTGCTGGTGGGAGGGTTCCTGGTGGTTCCTTGATTAGGCTGCTTGCTAATCTTGCTAAGTGCTTCCTGCTCAATTGTTTTGTCTGTGTTGGAAGTTCCTTGAGCATTGTTTACTTCTTGACTGCTGGTCTAATGTTAATCTTGGTGCTAAGTTCAGCTCAACTGGGTGTTGATTGGTGGTAGGGGGGTATTTGGATCTCTTTTCTTCTTTTGTGGCTTTTTGATTGTGTTTTCTGAATGGTATGTAGGCACTGTTTATCTCTATGTACCGTATGATGGACGATTGAGGGAACTAGATATGTCTAGTCTGCACTCTACATGGGGCAGCCCTTGAAGAGCATTCAGAGACTTCAGCTCATCCAGAACGCAGCCCCCCGAGCGATTGTGGGTGCACCTTGGTACACCCACGTTACACCTATCCTCCGCGAGCTGCACTGGTTACCGATCGGTCTCCGGATACGCTTCAAGGTGCTAGTCGTCACTTATAAAGCCCTTCATGGTATTGGACCTGGGTACTTGAGAGACCGCCTGCTGCCAATTACCTCCCAAAGACCCGTTAAATCACACAGATTAGGCCTCCTCCGGGTTCCGTCTACCAGCCAATGTCATCTGGCCACTACCCGGAGGAGGGCCTTCTCTGTGGCAGCTCCGGCCCTTTGGAACGAGCTCCCTGCAGAGATTCGGACCCTCACCTCTCTCCAGGCCTTCCGAAAAGCTGTTAAAACCTGGCTGTGTCGGCAGGCCTGGGGTTGATGAGCTCCCTTCCCCTCTCGAATCGTGTGACTGTTGATTGTCTTTTAAATTCCCTTGTACCTTCTTTGTTGTATTCCTTCGTGCTTACCTCCCCCCCCCTTGGGTTTGTTAGCCGCCCTGAGTCCCTCAGGGAATAGGGCGGCATATAAATAAAATAAATCTTCAAACCTCAACAAAGAGAAGGTCTGTGATATGGTCGCACTTGAAGGGCCGTCGCAGAGAAACAACCTGCAAATAAGGAGAAATTTCCTGGCAGTGAGAACAATTCACCAGTGGCACAGTTTGCCTCCAGAGGTTGTGGGCGCTTCATCACTGGTCCTTTCAGCAGTTCCAAGAAGGCTCCACCCCCCCATTTGCACAACTCAGGTGACCCTGAGGACACAGACAAACCTCCAAGTGGCCTCAAGGACCTTCTAAAACAGTGTTTCTCAACCTTAGCAACTTGAAGATGTCCGGACTTCAACTCCCAGAATTCCCCAGCCAGCGAATGCTGGCTGGGGAATTCTGAGAGTTGAAGTCGGGACATCTTCAAGTTGCCAAGGTTGAAAAAACACTGCTCTAAAAGGATGCGAATGAGCAGATGTCTGCAAGGAATATCTTGGCTGAGAAGTGAAATGGCTTCAAAAGAAAGCCAGAAAGTCCAGATGCCTCTTGAAAAAGCACCTTTGGGACAACCGTGGCCTGGAGGACGGAGGGGAGCGCTGCGCTCTCTCATTCACTCACTCATAAACCTGCTCTCAACCCCCTTTCGCCCTTTCTCTCCAGAGGCATCTGGACGAAGTGGGAGGAGGTTAAAAAGACGGGACGGGGGGGGGGCAGCCATGGAGGGAAGCCTGGTCGGCTTATTATTAACCTTTTCGTTTTTGCGGGCGGGGGGGGCAGCTTCCTGAAAGGCTGGGAAGGGAGAAACCCTGACCCTCACCCCTCCTCTCCTTGACTAAACATCAAAGGAACGTCCTCTCTCTTCGTGTTTCAGAGGCCGCCCACCCCTCGGAGCGCGGATTGGCAGCCAGGATGCGCGTTTAAACGTCCCACGCAGCCCAAGGTCCCTGGGAAAGGATCCCTCCGTCAAACGCCCGGCATGAAGAAGCGGGGTTTAGAGTGCTGGCGGACCAATGGCGGGAGGGGAGCGCCCATGGAGCCGAGAGAGGATGCCCGCGTTGGGCCAGCCGCGGTGGAGAGTCCGAGGAAAAGCCCCCAGCCCCACCCACCCCTTGCTGCCGAACTGCTGGTCAGCACTCCTCTTGAGGGCCAGCCATTTCCCAGAAGCCTCCGTCCCCTCGGGCGGGGATCCTGCCCCTCTCTGCCGCGAGGGGTATGGGGAGGCGGCAGCTCCATGGGGAGGTGTAGCCAGCGCTTGCCCAAGCGGGGCTTTATAAGAGCCCGTCCCGCCGGGGCTGGCAAGTCTTGAGTCCTGGAGGGCACCATGGCGATAGGCACAGCAGCGTTGGGACTCCTCGCTCTCCTGCTCGGCTGCTCCGGCAATTCTGCCGAAGCTCAAAACTCGTCGAAGGTGAGATGCGGAGTGGTGGGCGGAGGGTCCCGGCCTCCCTCGTGGAAAGCCCCCGCTGGCGTGGGCCCACCCAGGGGATCGGGCACGTGGCAGCAGCGGGAGTTTTCAGATCCCCGGAGAAAATGGTGTCAGCGCTGCCAGCCTCTCTACCTCTTGGGCAGCCGGCCTTGGCCAACGCCGCTACCTACTTCCCCTCTCTTTAGTGCGTCCTGTCTGGCAACTGGACGAACGACCTGGCCTCCACCGTGCTGTTCGGCAGCGTCAGTAACACCGGGGTCTTCAGCGGCGTCTACCAAACGGCCGTCTCGTCCTCCGGCGAAACCATCCCGCCATCCCCGCTGCAGGGCATCCAGCACCAGAGGGACAACGCCACCTTCGGCTTCACCGTCTACTGGAACGCCTCTAGTAAAGCCACTCACTACTTGGGGTGGAAGCAAATAGAAGGGGGGGGAATCTAGTGGATCTCCCCTTCCTTAGATCTGCCTCTTCCAGATCCCATCACTGAATGCCCCCCTCCCCGAGCTGCCCAAAGACTTTCCCAACCTAAAGCTAGCCTCGGTGAGGTGGGGGGGTCTTTGGGGGAAACATACCCCTCCCCAATGGAGCCCTTGGCCGATTCCTCCCTCAGAGTCCGTCACCGTCTTTGCCGGCCAGTGCTTCGTGGTTGAGGGCGGGAAGGAGCTGCTGAAGACCGTCTGGTTGCTGCGCGCGGAGGCGGCCTCCAGGGAAGACGACTGGGGAGCAACGAAGTAAGGAAAACCAGGGGCTGAACTGCTGTGCCCCCTAACTGGAAGGGCCCCCGGGAGTCTCCCCGGGGCGCCCCCTTCTTTTCCTCTCTGCCCTCCCACCCCCGAAAGTGGCTCTTGAAAGGCTGCCCCAATGGCCCCGTCCTTTCGAGAGCCGTTTCAGTACCCAGGACCGGCTGGGCAGCTCCGGCGGGAGAGGCTGGCATCAGCAGAGCCGTTCCTACCACTTTCCCCCAGCAGAGCTTTTGAGGAAGTTCCTCAGGTCCTTCTCACTGGCGAAAGGTTGGAGTGTGGTTTGGCTGGCATCACAGTCAGCTGAGCCCACAGCTGGCAACACTCTGAAAGTCTGTTGGGTGGAAGGAGGGAATATGGGGGAGGGGGGAATGCTCAGTCTGGGGGTGAACAGCAATCATGCCACCATGAATTTTGACATTTTTCCTCTCCCGCCCCCCCTGCTTCATTGTAGGGTTGGCACGAACACTTTCTACCGCACCAAGTGAGAGGGTGAAGAGAGCCAGGTCCCCGTGGTTTCTGCCTGGGGACGGGGGTGAGTCTTCCTGCCTCACCCATCAGCCACTCTTCTCCAATAAAATGTTTTCCTGAGCAGCATCAGCCTCCCTGGTCTTGCAGAAGCTCCCTGGGTGCCAGTCTTCCCGGAGATCCTGGGTAGGACCCCCATCTGGAGGGGGTGGGCTCAGGGTTCAACCACAAATCCGCGGTAGACTAAAGCGCGCTCGACGAAAGCGCGTACGTGACGTCATCACAGCACGACGAAAACGGCACGCTGTGAGCGGTAAATTTAAAATTAAAGCGAAAACCTTACCCTAACCCCCCCAAACCTAACCCTAAACCTAACCCTAAGCCTAACCCTAAACCTAACCCTTAACCTAACCCTTAACCTAACCCTAAACCTAACCCTAAGCCTAACCCTAAACCTAACCCTAAACCTAACCCTAAACCTAACCCTTAACCTAACGCTAAACCTAACGCTAACCCTTAACCTAACCCTAAACCTAACCCTAACGCTTAACGTAACCCTAAACCTAACCCTAACCCTTAACCTAATCCTTACCTTTATGTCAATCGGCTTGCTTTAATTTTATTTTAATTTTAATTTAATTTATTTTTAATTTTATTTGTCCCGCTGATGATGATGTCACGTACGCGCTTTGATCGGGCGCGCTTTAGTGGACCGCAGTTTTGACGGGTCACGGGGTTCAGAGCCAACTATGGGGTTTGAAGTCTCTACTTGCCTCTACTACTGCTCTGCCATTTACACAGCCTTTGCCCTTGGGGACCCTTGGGAACCTGCAGCGAATCCCCTGAGGATCTGACCTATTAATTTATTAGCAAACTATTAATGGGTTTTTGCAAATGAGCAATGAATTGGCTTCACCCACAGCTGATCCAACTTAATTGCTTTGTTAGCTTGACAGAGTCGTTGTTAGAACCACCGGTTAGCTAACACCTATTTCATCACTTACCTGAAGAAGCCAGAGAGGTTAACCGCAAACAAACGGTTCAGCCAAAGGAAAGTGGATTTGAAACCATACAGAAGAATTTTGCAAGTGGGCCTTTAGTGTCACGAGGAAAAGGTGGCATTTCGCTTAAGCCTTGGCCAAGAATGTCCTGGCAAAGGCCCAAAAGCAAACAGCTCAACATTAGCATGTCAAAAAAACAACCCAGGAAGTGGGGAGCTTATTTTATTTATTAATTAATTTTTATGCCACCCATCTCAATAATGCAGTGACTCTGGATGGCTTACAATGTAATACCAGTTTAAAAGTGCTAAAAAGAATTGAAACGAATAAAAACGTTAAAAGTTAAGAAGGAAGATAATGGACAGTGTAACGTTCCTGTGGTTCGTCCATGAGGCCAATGTGGAGAAAAGACAGGACACAATCTTTCTCGGGATGGAGCGACCCAGATTGGGGGTCTGAGAGCCCCTTTTATTGAGATAGGACAAAGGCAGGAGGAGCAATAGCATGTGGTTAAAAACAGCCTGTAAAAGTACAATTTCTAATCTGCTCAGGGAAGTTCTGTCTATATATGGTCAAATCCTAGGCGTCAATGGTAGGGCACATCTCAGGATGTTATGTTATGCACTATCAGGATGTTATGGCATTTTAGTAGTTTGTTTTCTCCTGTGTGGTTCAGCGTGGCTCTGCATGCCCTGGTATGAACTGGGCCATGGGTGACCCACACCTACACAAGGAACTATATTACAACAGGACAGCCTGGGGGTGAGAATGTTCTGTACCCCATCAACCCCCCCCCAAAAAAAAAGTGAATGGCTGAGGCACAATTGGGACAGATGCTGTTCCAAGAAGAGATAAAAGCAAAGGAAAAGGGGTGGGGTTTTTTTTGGCTGTGTCAGTAGTCCAAGGAAGAGGGAGGGGGGGAGTAGATCTGTTGCAAGGAGGAACCTGGGACAGTTAGCAACCAACCAATCAGCTATCTGTCAATGCCCGCAGCCAGAAGCCTTGGTATGATAGATCACGGGGGGGGGGGGGGGGGGAGAGAGGTGTTGCAGCCAAACAGTCTCGGGTGCTTGTTAGAAGGGAGGGGAGGGAATGGAAGCTCTCCTGTACCTCCCTGATAACGAAGGGAAAAGGGGGGGGGTAAGTACTCTGGCTTCATCGGAAGGGAAGGGGGGAGGAGAGAGAGAGAGAGAAAGAGAGAGAGAGAGGAGAGATAAGGGATGCAAAAAAAAAGAAAGAAAGAAAGAAAGAAAGAAAGAAAGAAAGAAAGAGTGTGGGAAGGGAGAAAGAAAGAAAAAAAGAAGGAGGGAGGGAGGGAGGGAAGGGAGGAGGAGGGAAAGGAAAGTGAATGAGATATGATGGAGAGAGAGAGAAAAAGGAGAGGAAGGAAGGACCACAAACCCTGGCACTAGATGCAGCTTAAGGGGATGCTTTGAAACAGCACAGCAATCCAGGGCTGAAAGGACCTTCGAGATCATCTAGCCCAACCCCCTGCTCCAGCAGACCTTATATCATCTTGGTTATTTTGCTGCCTCTAACAGAGAGGAGAAATTCCCAGAAAAGGGAAGGAATTTACTAGGCAAGGCTGCCATGCTGAGAAAGGCAGAGATAGTCCTTGACTTATGGCAACAATTGAGCCCAAAATTTTGGTTGGTTGCTAAGCAAGAGCATTGTTAAAGTGAATTTCAACGCATCAATCCATCGTCCAACAGTGGATGTCAATCACTGTGGGTCAGATTGAGAATTTGAGAGCAAAGGCCTGCTGGATTACCGGTGATTGACACATTCGTAAGGGAAGGGTAAGGGTACTCCTCGACTTACTGTATGTCCACCATTGAGCCTCAAATATCTGTTGCAAAGCGAGACAGCTGTTCAGTGAATTTTCACCCACTTTACAGGATGAAAAGGGGACTTATGACTGCTTTTCACACTTAACGACCGTTGCAGCATCCCCATGGTCAGGTGATCCAACTGACTCTCACTTATGACGGGCTCTGTGTCCCAGAGTCACGTGATCTCCTTTCGCGACCTGACCAACGAAGTCCACAGGGAAGCCAGATTCACTTAACGACCATGTGACTTACTTAAGAACTGCCACTAGTCGTTTAACAGCAGTGGCAAGAAAGGTCGTAAAGTGGGTGAAGGCCAGGGCAAATGCACGGGGGCGTGTCAGCCGAGGGGAAAAACTAGAGGTGAGTCCCCGGAGGAGGAACTTTGGCGGAGAAGCAGACGTGGCGTGAGGGTAGAAGCCGAAAAGTCCCATCCCGTTTCTGCATCTGATGAAGGCCAGAGAGGCCTTCGGGAGTGATGGGGGTGGGCAGTTATCCTGGCATCCTGGTCCCCCCTTGCTGACCGCTTCCTTTAATGGCGGAAAGGGCAGGAGGAGCTGCTGTCCGGGACCTGATCCTCACCAAAGGGAAGGAGAAGGCTTGAGTAAACTCCTGCTTTTTGAAAGTTTGAAAGTTTATTTATAGGCCGCCCTTTTCCCTGGGGGGACTCAGGGCGGCTTACAACTCATGGGGAAGGGGATACAAACAATGACACATAAGAACAATAAATAATTAAAAAGAACACAACATTCATACCATTCGGGTGGGGGTGGGTTAAATCTTTAGCCCCAGGCCTGACGGGATAGCCAGATTTTAAGGGCTGTGCGGAAGGTCTGGAGGGTGGTGAGGGTACGGATCTCCACGGGGAGATCGTTCCAAAGGGTCGGAGCTACTACCGAGAAGGCTCTCCTCCGCGTAGTTGCCAGTCGACACTGACTGGCAGATGGGATTCGGAGGAGGCCTAATCTGTGTGATCTAATTGGTCGCGAGGAGGTAATTGGCAGGAGGCGGTCTCTCAAGTATCTAGATCCACTACCATGAAGGGCTTTATGGGTGGCAAGTAGCACCTTGAAGCGCACCCGGAGATCAACAGGTAGCCAGCGCAGCTGCTTTGGGTTTGCACCCAATTTGAACCAGGGATATTTAAGCAGGCCACATTTGGACAACAGGCCAGGCCATCAATCTAACCAAGAATCCCTTTGGACCTTCTCAGGGTGGCCTCTGCTGCCCTCCCCAGGCTGGGCACTCTTTCCCCAGGGCGGGTCCTCGCCACCCTCCCTCCTTGATGTAGGTGCGCGTGTGGCCCGGGAGGGGCTGATTTCGGGAGGGCCCAGCCGGGGAACCCCAGTCCCGGCTGACGGAAGAGAAGCGGGAGGAGCGGAGCAACAATGCCGGAACCCAGCCGGCCGCTGCTATGCCAATATAACAAGGCTTCTGTTGCCCTGGAAACGTTTCCTCCTCCGGCCGGAGAATCCAGGCTTCCAGGCCGCCGCTGCTCTTCTGCCCGACGGGGACTCGCACGGAGGTAGAGGCGCTGCGGGATGGGTGTATGTGTGTGTGTGAGAGAGAGAGAGAGACTCCTGCTCAACCACCACCCCGGCTGCCCCGCCTGCCCCCCAAGTCGCCCTACCCTCTTCAGCAAACAGCACCTCGGGGCGTCGGGAAAGAGCTCCGTTGGCCCGCCGGCCGGCAGATCGCGGGGCTCAAGCGAGGCGGCTCTTGCGTTTGCACCACTAGATACCACCACCACCCCCGCCCACGGCGGCAGAGAGGCTCGCGGTGAGCTCTGCAGCCACGGGAGAGCCGGCAGCCCAGGGTCCCCTGACCTCTGCCCGGCTCCTTTCCCCCGAGCCCTCCCGGCGCCCTTGCCCGGGCCACGCGGCCCGCCCCATCGCCTCCCGTGCTTGTCTCCGGCAGAGTCAGCAATGGACGCGGAACCCACGGAAGCGGCAGCCTCGCGGCGTCCGGCGGTGTCCTGGAAGGCGGCGGTGGAGGAGGAGGAGGAGGAGGAGGAGGCAGCGCCCAGCAGCACGTCGCCCACGGCTCCCGAGGTGGAGGAAGAGCTGATCCTCCCCACCACCACCACCTCCCTGGGGAGCGAAGAAACCACGGTCTTGCCGCGGTCGAGCTCGTTGGAGGGGGAGGACGACCTCCCGGACCCCTCCTTGCCCTCCTCGTCCGAGTGGCCGGAGCCGCGGAGCGCCAGCCCCAGCGAGCCCTCCTCCGCGCCGCTCGAGAGCTCCCCTTTCACCACCTCCTCCTCGCCCTCGCCGCTCTCCTGGAAGGCGCCCTCCGACAGGCTGCAGCGGCGGCTGGAAGGGAGTGAAGGCCGCGGGGAGCAGCCCGAATGGACCAAAGCCAAAAAGAAATGCCCGCCGGCCAAGAAGGGCGCGCCAAGTCAGTGGGAGTCTGCCAGGGCGGCGAGCGAGAGAGCGAGCAAGCGGGCAGGCCAGAAGCGCAGCCGGGCTCCGGGCAGGGGGCAGCCGGCGGGCGGGCGGGCGGGGGAAGGAGAGGAGAGAGCGCCGGCGCCGCGGCTCTTGGCCCAGATGCTGCTTCCCTTTGGCCGCCGCGCTGGGAGCCGAGGTGGCGCAGTGGTTAGGGTGCAGTACTGCAGGCCACTTCAGCTGACTGCTATCTGCAGTTCGGGGGTCCAAACCTCACCGGCTCAGGGTTGACTCAGCCTTCCATCCTTCCGAGGTGGGTGAAATGAGGACCCAGACTGTGGGGGTGATATGCTGACTCTGTAAACCGCTTAGAGTGGGCTGAAAGCCCTAGGAAGCGGTATATAAGTCTAACTGCTACTGCTATTGCTCTGGCCGCGGAAGAGGGGGGGAGGCAGGCCGCAAAGCGGGTGGCCTCTGTCCAAGGCTCCAGCCCAGCAGAGAACAGGTGTCCCCTCTCCCGCAGGAGGAAGCTTCAGTGGCTAGGAAGGAAGGGGGGCTGCCCTTGAGGAGAAAGCCGAAACAGGATAGCAATCTCCACAGCCCCATAGCCTCCCCCCCCCCCCCGCCTTGAAGCAGCTCGCAGGCAGGCAGGCAGAAGGAACAGCAGGGGGGGGGCTGGAGGGCAGCAGTGGGGGCGAAGGCCCCTCCTGGAGCCCAACATGGGAGGCAGCTGAGGCAAAGCAAACCGGGAGCCAGGATGGAGGAGCCACTGAGGGGGGCTATTCTCCCCACAGCCTACACAGTGAGGACCATCGTGCCAGCCGAGAAGGAGGAGCTGGTGTCGGTGGCCAAGGCCATGCACCGAGAGAAGTTCGCCAAGAGCGTCAAGGAGCTCTTCCACCTGGAAAAGGAGGCGGCCCTCAGGTCCCTCCAGACAGGTGGGTGGGAGGCTCAGTGACCCACCGAGGGCAGGACCCACCGGGCGCCTCTGCCACGATGCCAGCTGCAAGCCTTCACCTCTTTCTGGGCACGAGGGCATTGCAGCCAGGAGCTGCTTTCTGGGCATACTCTGCGTGAGGAGGAGGAGGGGGGACCCTGAGCAGAGTCCAAGCCGTTTCCCAGACTGGCATCTGGGATGTGCCCCCTCTGCCCCCACCCCATGAGAGAGAGGTTTGAGGCTGCTGAGTGGGATTTGGGTTGCCTGGGGCAGGGCCCTTCAACAGCCCCCACCCCCATTCTCTGCAAGCCCACCTACTGAGCATGCCCATCTGTTCTCTTCAGGCCTCTACATCGGCTGGCGCTGCCCTGAATACCTTTGGGATTGCTTCCGGGTGGGGGATGAGTCCAGGTGCTTCTGTGGGCACCTGCTGAAGCTGCACCAGGTGTACGTGGGTGAGTAGCAGAGCAGGTGATGGGCTGGAGAGGGCCTGGCTGAGGGCGACGCCTGGCATCCTGCTCTAGATGGTAGCTGCCTTCAGGATACCCAGACAGGGGAAGGGAGCCTGCCCTTGGCAAAGAGGAGTCGGCACATTCTGTGGCCCTCTCTCCTTACCAGAGTCTTTTGCCCTCCCCAACAGCTCCCACTTCCAGGGGGCATTTTTTTTGACTGGGGGAATGAGTGTGGAGAGCTCCTGGGACAGATGTTCTGAGTTTTGCCTGTGACCGGGAAGCCTCAGCGACCAAATAAACAGAAAGCTGGGAGGAATCAGGCAGCCCCTTCCCAAGATCTGGCTCTTTTGCCTCCATAGAGGAACAGGGCTTCCCTCTGGCAGGATTCATGTTTTTGCTAAGAGCCAAGGTGGCACAGTGGTTAAATGCAGCACTGCAGGCCACTTCAGCTAACTGTTATCTGCAGTTCGGCTGTTCAAATCTCACCGGCTCAGGGTTGACTCAGCCTTCCATCCTTCCGAGGTGGGTGAAATGAGGGACCCAGACTGTGGGGGCTATACGCTGACTCTGTAAACCGCTTAGAGAGGGCTGAAAGCCCTATGAAGCGGTATATAAGTCTAACTGCTATTGCTATTGCTATTTATATCTCTATCTCTATCTCTACCGATATCTATATCTATCCATCTCTCTCTCTCTCTCCATCTATCTATCTATCTATCTATCTATCTATCTATCTATCTATCTATCTATCTATCTATCTATATATCTATATACCTATCTCTCCCTCTCTCCCTCTATCTATCTATCTATCTATCTATCTATCTATCTATCTATCTATCTATCTATCTATCTCTATATCTATATCTATATCTATATCTATATCTATATCTATATCTATATCTATATCTATATCTATATCTATATCTATATCTATATCTATATCTATATCTATATCTATATCTATCTATATATCTCTATATCTATATTAAAAAGAGCCGAGGTGGCGCAGTGGTTAGGGTGCAGTACTGCAGGCCACTTCAGCTGACTGTTATCTGCAGTTCAGCGGTTCTAATCTCACCGGCTCAGGGTTGACTCAGCCTTCCATCCTTCCGAGGTGGGTGAAATAAGGACCCGGATTGCTGTTGGGGGCAATATGCTGACTCTGTAAACCGCCGAAAGCCCTATGAAGCGGTATATAAGTCTAACTGCTATTGCTCTTGCTCTCTAATTTAATGTCCTTTCACAATGAAAGGGGACTGTTAAGCTATGGAGGGCCTTCTCTGTGGCTGCTCCGGCCCTCTGGAACGATCTCCCCGTGGAGATCCGGACCCTTACTACCCTCCTGGCCTTCCTCAAAGCAGTTAAGACCCGGCTGTTCCGGCAGGCCTGGGGCTGTTGAACCATCCAGCCCCATTCGAGGTTACGGCTGTTGTAGAATTTTAAATTGTTGTTTATTTTATTTTATTTTTTGGTATCCTTTCCCCTTTTTTATTGTGAGCCGCCCTGAGTCCCTCGGGAATAGGGCGGCATACAAACCCAATAAAATCCAAATCCAATCCAAAGGTTCCACCACAAATCCGTGAAGCCCTTATCCGCGGAGACATAAGCGCGAAGACTAATTCGCGCCGTTCTAAGCGCTAAGGAAAAGCGCGACCCTACTGCGATGACATAATCGCGAAGGGCAAAATCGCGCATTCCCAAGCACTCAGTACCCTAAACCTAACCCTAAACCTAAACCTAAACCTAACCCTAAACTTAACGCTAAACCTAACCCTAAACCTAACCCTAAACCTAACCCTAAAACAAACCCCTAAACCTAATCCTAACCCTTACCTTAATTGAAGTCGGCTTTCTGCCGCGGCGCTGTTTTAAAGCGCCCTTCTGTTGCCGCACTGTTGTCGCGGCGGTGATGACGCGCGGTGATGACGTTGCGGCTTTAGCGGAACCTTGGGGCCCCCTGGGCAACGGTGATTTTAAGATTTCAGATTTAGTTTATTTGTATGTGGGAGGGACTCAGGGCGGCGAACAGCTCAAATGGGGGAAAGGGGAACATAGAACACAATACACGTGATTAAAATAAACAAGAATCATACAGCCATACAGGTCGAGAGGGGAGGGGAACTCATCAACCCCAGGCCTGCCGGCACAGCCAGGTTTTAACAGCTTTCCGGAAGGCCTGGAGAGAGGTGGGGGTCCGAATCTCCGCGGGGAGTTCGTTCCAAAGAGCCGGAGCTGCCACAGATGTGTCTGTGATGTCACAGACTAATCCTTTTGACCGGAAGGGCCTTGCTGGGGGCTTCAGACCTTAGTACTAGCGGGACAGAGAGGTGGGATGCTCTCTGTTGCCAAGGGAAGTGCAGGTGGGGAGCCTGTGGGAGGAGCTCTCGGGAGGAGGGTGGCAGAAGCAGAGGGAAGTGGGCATCCAGGGTGCCGCATGTGGTCCTGGAGAACCAGCCCTCAGGGCCTTAAGCAAAGGGTGCAGGAAAGCCCAGTGTTGTGGACTCTATTCACAGGGTCGCTGCTGGCTCTCAGCCCTGCCTTCCTCCTACAAAGATTTGCAAGGGTCAGCAGCTCCGGACCTGCTGGAGCCCGCAGATTGGCTCGGGAGGGCGGGGGGCTTCCACTAGGGGTCACCAAATGTAACATTCCCGTGGTTCGTCCATGAGGCCAATGTGGAGAAAAGACACGGACACGATCTTTCTCGGGATGGAGCGACCCAGATTGGGGGTCTGAGAGCCCCTTTTATTGAGATAGGACAAAGGCAGGAGGAGCAATAGCATGTGGTTAAAAACAGCCTGTAAAAGTACAATTTCTAATCTGCTGCTCAGGGAAGTTCTGTCTATATATGGTCAAATCCTGGGCGTCATTGGTAGGGCACATCTCAGGATGTTATGTTATGAACTATCAGGATGTTATGGCGTTTTAGGAGTTTGTTTTCTCCTGTGTGGTTCAGCGTGGCTCTGCAACTATATTACAACATAGCACAGCCCTCCCTGCAGCAGACAGGCTCTGCCGGTGCATGGCCAGCCTTCGTCCCTTGCTGAAGCCCACAGGGCGGTTTCCCAGAGGGCCTGCAACTCCAAGCAGCCCAGATCGTGTGCACAATGCAGGGCGGCGGTGTGTGTGTGGTGTCCTTCCGCTGCAGGACCAGGTGGCAGGCATGGCTGGGGAGGCCTTTCACAGCAGACGGTGCCCATTCCTGGACTGGGGGCCACTCGTGCCCTGGTCACTGGCGGGACGACTGCAACACGCTGGACATGGGATCATCTTTGAAGTTGCACCTGGTCCAGAACTTGTCCTGGGCTCCCCCCAGTTTGGCCGTGTTACACGGTAGCTCCCAGTTCCCTTCTGGGCGCAACCGAAGATGCCATTTCTACCAGGCTCACTGCATCACACGGCAGAGGGTCAGGTTGTCGGCCCTTCCTCAGGACGGCTGCCATTCCTCTAGCCTGGGGGCAACGGGCACGTGCCAGCATCTTGCCACCTCGTGTGACCTGGGAAGCCCCCTGGGAAGCCCTGGGGAAGCCCTTTCCCCTCTTAGCCTTCCCAAAATAACGGGCAAAAGACAGAACAGCCTTGGAAACAGCCGGGCGTGGCTGTTTGCCTCCTTCTGCCCTTTCTGTCCTCTGGGTCTTCAGAACTGAGCTGTGAAGTACCCGTGGGTCGCCCATGAGGCCAATGTTGAGAAAAGACACGGACACGAGCTTTCTCGGGATGAGGCGACCCAGATTGGGGGTCTGGTAGCCCCTTTTATTGAGATAGGACAAAGGCAGGAGGAGCAATCAGCATGTGATTTAAGACAGCCTGTCAAATTACAACTGCTAATCTACTGCTCAGGGAAGTTCCGTCTATATATGGTCAAATCCTGGGCATCGTTGGGTAAGGCACATCTAGAGTGAACTATCAGGATGTTATGTCTTTTAGGAGTTTGTTTTTTCCTGTGTGGTTCAGCGTGGCTCTGCATGCCCTGTTATGCACTGGGCCATGGGTGACCGCCACACCTACACAAGGAGTTATATGACAATACTGAGCTCCTCTGGTCCCCGGCAGAACAGGCTGTGTCAGATACCACGTCTTGCCTAAAATAAAATGAAATGAATGTGCAAACTCGAAGGTCCTTTGCCTTCCTGCTTGGGGGGGGGGGGAAACGGGTCTCCCTGCCCAGGGGGTTCTCTCCCCCCCCCAGAGGAGGCTTTGGGGGCCAGAGACTCCCCGCTTGCTTTGCCGGATGACCTCCCACCCTTCCTTCCGGAACCCCCCTTTTGAGGGCCAATTCTGTGTTCCAGAGAAACGAGCCACTGTGCCCTGCACTGTGGCAGACTGCCGGTGCCAGGGGTTCCTGTTTGTTCCGACATACCCGGAAGAGGTGGGCGAATTCTGGCTTCGGCGAAGAACTGGCTTTGATGTGGCGTCCTGGCGAGCAAAATGCCGGTGCACGCACACGCACGAGGAACACTCGCCCATCGGAGCACGGGGATGCTGCGTCCGAGGTGAGCACCCCATTGGCCGCCACCCCAGGCTGCTGGCTTCTCTGGACATGCTGAGTCCCTTCCTCCTCTTAGCGAGCAGGCTGGCTCCTGGTCTCGAGGGAGAGGATGCCCCCCAAACGCCCTCTGCAATCCAATCCCCGGTGGCTACGGCTGTCCTAATAAGAGCAGCTCTCGGCCCTACAGAGCGCCCGTGTCTTAGTCTGCCTGCCAAGCC
The DNA here is from genome assembly GCF_009769535.1 of Thamnophis elegans. NCBI lineage: Eukaryota > Metazoa > Chordata > Lepidosauria > Squamata > Natricidae > Thamnophis > Thamnophis elegans. The sequence continues at coordinate 140,559 of NW_022473910.1, read as the reverse complement.
CTCCCTCCCTACTCCTTCCACCCCCGGCATCTTATCAACACACCCGGCTCCTCTGCTCCCAGCCCCATCTGGTCTTCTTCCAGGGTTTCCTCATCGTGACCCACATCGCTCACCAAGGCAGCGTCTCTCCAGCAAGTCCACACGCAAATCTCAGCCTCTTCCAGCCACTGGCACTGCACAACCCCCCTTCCCAACGACCAGGCATGAATGACCTCTGTGTTCTGCCTGCCAATGCCAAAGCGGCACCATCTCTCCCAGCTGCACGGCTAAGGAGCCCCCTCCCCCGGCTACCTGAGGCTGACCCAGGCACCGTCCCCCAGGACCCTGTCCCTTGGGACAGTTCCTCCAATGGGTCTACCCTACCAATGGGTGCCAGCTCAGGACCTTCCCGGGGGCTTCGGCGCCTCTTCCTGCCATCTGGCCAGGCGGTCTTGGCCTGTGTTCCCAGAGAGTGAAAGGGACGGAGGGAGGAACAGAGGCCCTCAATCTTGCACGAGGCAGGCCAGGCCAGGAGCCGAACTAGGAGGGTGCCTTTACTGTGAGCATTGACTTCATTTAGTAATCAGGAAAGAAACCACTGGATTGAAATCAAGTGTACTTTACTAATTATAAATGAACAGTTGCAAAGCTGTTTGCAACAGAGGCTGCCTTAGAAGGGCGTGCAACTCAGCTGGTCCTCCCAAGACCTCTGCAGCATGGCAGGAAGTCCTCCCCCCTCCCCTTCTCCAAAGGGCTCTGCGGCTGCTTCAGGGGCTGGGTGTCTCCCCCCTATGCCCCACCTGTGCCCCTCCTGTCCCGCCAGGCTGCTCCTGCATGGCCTTCGCCTCCAGCTTCCTGTGTGCGGCCTGCGACCGACGCTGGGAGGAGCACGCAACCTTCTTTGAGTCAGAGGAGACGCGGCGCCGAGGCGGTCGGCCTTACGGTATGGGGGATGGCAGGGAGGGTTACAGTGCCTCCACCCCCTGAGGGATTCCTCCAAGCCCTCCAGCTGGAGGGGGGCATCTGTCCCTCTGGCCTTGGCAAGGACCTGCCCAGCATCTTAGTAGCCACTCATGCCAAGGGCTTTGGGGCCGTGGCACGACAAAACCGCGCTCCACTAAAGCGCGCCCGATTAAAACCGCGTCGCTGACGTCATCAGCAGGGCGACAACAGCGACCGCAGAGAAACAAGGGTGCTTTAAATAGCGCTTTGAAAGCAAGCCGATTCAACTTAAGGTAAGGTTTAGGGTTAGGTTTAGGGTTAGGTTTAGGGTTAGGTTTAGGGTTAGGTTTAGGGTTAGGTTTAGGGTTAGGTTAGGGTTAGGTTTAGGGTTACGTTAAGCGTTAGGTTTAGGGTTAGGTTTAGGGTTAGGTTAGGGTTAGGTTTAGGGTTAGGTTAGGGTTAGGTTTAGGGTTAGGTTTAGGGTTAGGTTAAGGTTTAGGGTTAGGTTAAGGTTTAGGGTTAGGTTAAGGTTTAGGGTTAGGTTAAGGGTTAGGTTAGGGTTAGGTTAAGGGTTAGCGTTAGGTTTAGCGTTAGGTTAAGGGTTAGGTTTAGGGTTAGGTTAAGGGTTAGGTTAGGGTTAGGGTTAGGGTTAGGGTTAGGTTAGGGGGGTTAGGTTTAGGTTTAGGGGTTAATTTTAGCTTTAGTGTTTGCAGCGTGCTTTTTTCGTCGCGCTGTGATGACGTCAGCTACGTGGTTTTGTCGAGCGCGCTTTAGTCGAACGCGGTTTTGTGGTGGAACCTTTGGGGCTGCGGGTGTCAGGCAGCCCAGCTCCTTCCTCTCCCTCTGGCGCTCCCCTGGTCAGCTCCTTCCTCCCCCCCCCCTTCAGCAGGACCATCATCCAGGGCTCCCCCAGGGAGATCCCGTTGTGGGGCTCTAGCCACGAGGTCTGCTCCCTGCTTGTCATCTTTATGGAGGGATCCCAAACTGCCCAGGGGAAGAGGCAAAGGCAGCCGTGCCATGGCATTGTGGGCCCCAGAGGGAGGGGCTTTTTGCAGACCCCAGAGTTACACTCAGCTCAGCTGCACCGAAGAACAGAGACCTCCCACAGGGGAGAAGCCGCCTCACCCCAAGTCAGGGGGGGGCGGAGTGAGCCACAGCTGGGTGGGGGCTTGCTTACGAGCCGAAGCAGAAACTCCCTGAGCCGCAGGAAGGGCTACGCGGGGAGCCAGGTCAGGGGCTGCCCCATTCTTAATCTCACACAGGCTGTTACCTGGGGGCCCGTGTCCCCACGGCTGTCCAGGGGCCCCCCCAACACCTGTGGCCTCTCTCTCCCCAGGAGAAGCTTATGTGCCCTTTGCCGAGCTGCCCGAGCTGCGTGCGGTGGTGCTGACGGGGCGCTCTGAGGACCCTTCCGCCTCCAGGGCTCTGCAGGACCAGGCCTGTCAGGCCCTGACGCCCCCCTCCAGCTCAAGGGCTCTGCCTCTTCCCCCCCAGGCCCCCGGCGGTTCCTGCAGAAGGATGACAAGAAGGCTTGAGGCACCCTCCCCGCCCCACTTCCTGCTGCGCAAGGGAGGCACAATAAAGAAAGATGGCTCTGCGGGGGTCTTTGTGTCCGTGACTTTGGAGCCCCCCGGGGGGGGGAGCAGGCTCAGCGAGGATGCCAGGCTGAGGGTGGGATTCTGCTCCCCTGGGAGGGGGCTGGCGGGGCCTCCTCCTGTGGACATCCCCTGCTCTCACAGCCAGCCCTGCAGGGACGTTGGAGGGAAAAGAGACGGCCCTCCCCTTGAGAGAGCAGCCCCAGCCTCTGGGACTGCTCCATCATGCCCACTGCGGGTGGGCCCTGCACTCCCCTGGGGCCACAGCCACCTTCCAGGGTCGAAGGAGCCCTCTGCTCAGAGGACTCAGGGGGCTGGAGTCCGGCCTTTGTGCTGCTCCAGAGAGGCTACAGCAGCTGCCCTCTGGCCACTGGTGACTGCAGGAGTGTGATGGGCCTCCGCCCTCCCTCTAGAGGGCATCTGAGCCTGCCAGTACCGGCTGGGCTGGAAAGGCCCTTCTCTAGCAGAGGGATGCATGCAGCATTCGGCTCTCAGCTTAGGCAAAAGAGTGGCTCCCGCCCTCCCACATTTGGGTAAGGGAATTGGAGACGGGGAGGTGTCGTCATCCTCCTGCGCAGCAAAATAATGCAGAACAAATCCTTGATTTGCCAAAGGGAAGCCTGGCAGCCCTTCTCCTTGGCTGGCTCTGCCCTCTGGCTCTGACTGCCAAGTTGGGGTGGGCACAATCCAGGCCCTGGTCATTGGGTCATTCCCACGCAAAGAGCGGGAACTGGCTTTCTGTGGACAGGGGACGTGGACAGGGATTATGGATGATGCGGGGTTCTTGGGGGCATCTTCCGGAACTGGAAGCAAGCCGCCTTTACGGCAGGCAGCATCTTCTTAGGCCTCCTACTACTACCCTTTTATCCCTGCCATCCGAAGTATAATCCAGTCCACAGAGGAGGGCATGGTGCAGAAAAGGAGTATCAACATGGCTTTAACAGGCCTTGATATGCAGCAACAAAGAGCACTGTTGACAGACGAAGAGGGGAAAAGTCTTTTTGACAAAAAGAAATAAAAAAGTAGATGTTGTAATATAGTTCCTTGTGTAGGTCTGTGTCCCCCATGGCCAGTTCATACCAGGGCTTGCAGAGCCACGCTGAACCACACAGGAGAAAACAAACTCCTAGAACGCCATAACATCCTGATAGTGCATAACATAACATTCTGAGATGTGCCCTACCAATGACGCCCAGGATTTGACCATATATAGACTGAGCAGTAGATTAGAAATTGTACTTTACAGGCTGTTTTTAACCACATGCTATTGCTCCTCCTGCTTTGCCCTATCTCAATAAAAGGGGCTCTCAGACCCCCCAATCTGGGTCGCTCCATCTCGAGAAAGGTTGTCTCCTGTAGCAATAGCAATAGCAATAGCAGATTTTTATATACCGCTTCATAGGGCTTTCAGCCCTCTCTAAGCGGTTTACAGAGTCAGCATATCACCCCCAACAACAATCCGGGTCCTCATTTTACCCACCTCGGAAGGATGGAAGGCTGAGTCAACCCTGAGCCGGTGAGATTTGAACCGCTGAACTGCTGATCTAGCAGTCAGCTGAAGTGGCCTGCAGTACTGCACTCTACCCACTGCGCCACCTCTGTCTTTTCTCAACATTGGCCTCATGGACGAAACCACGGGAACATCACATTTGGTAGCAGAGGATGGTTACGTTACAGCTTTCCTGGGCTGGGTGGCTTCCTTTGAGTCCTCCTTGAGTGAAGGGCCTCCGCCTGGGGCTGCATAGGCAAGCCCCCACCCCTTTCCCTCCTTCGGCCCAAACCAGGAGGAAGCAGGAGCTGCATGGGGGCTTCTGCTCAGAGGCAGCCCTTCCTTCAGTTCTGCTTTCGCTTTTAGCCTTTTCATCCCAGAAGGCCCTTTGGGCCGTGGGGGCACAGACCCTCCCCTGTGCACAGGTCCTGGGGGGGCTGGGAACCAGTTCAGGAACTGCCTGGAAGTTGGGATGCCTGGAGAGGACCAGAAGGTCCAAGTTGCTCCCGAGAGGCAGGAGAGGGGCAGCCGGTGAAGGCTCAGAGGGGCTCAGCCTTCCATCCTGGGCTCCCGCTGCCTGCTGTGCTTGGCTTTGGGCATGGAAGAAAGTACTTGGTGCGAGGGGTGGGTGGAGCTTCGCTTGGCCGAGAGAGAAATTCCATTCTGATGGTTCTGAGCACTGAGTGGTCTGGCTTGTGGGTTGAGCTCCTGCTTCCCTCCCCACAAACTGGTCAGCATTACTTTGATTTGGACGGGGCCAGGGGGGCTGAGCCATGAGGGGAGAAGAGGGGCTCTGGGCCCTTTCTAAGCCCCGACCTACCCCTGGAGTACAGTGCTTATGTGTGTGTGGGGGGGGTGATGCTCGGTGAATGTTCTGCTCTGTTTGCTTCGGCTGGCTGAAACACGCATCGTGATGTTTTTTATTTTATTTATTTATTATTATTAAAATTTATATGCCGCCCAATCCTGAAGGACTCCCTTCCTAGAGCTGGTGAGGTAGCCGAGTGATCACTTTCCTCTTGGGAGACGGGCGAAGGAGAAAGGGAGCAAGGCAACTTTTTGAAAGCTTCTCTCAGTTGAGGTCCTTTCCTGCGCTTTGAGGTTTTGAAAAACCCTTGGCCATTTTCCTCCAGCCGCTGTTTTTTCGATTGTATTCCTATTGTTCTATTCTTCTTCTCCTCACCCTTCCTATTTACCTATCTCCTCTCCCTTATAACTATAACCATCTTGCTTGTATCTTTAAGATTTATATTGCTCTATTTTTCCTAGTATGATTTCATTGCTTATGAGTAACCTCTGACTATCACTGATTGTTTTACCTTATGATTCTTATTTTTTTAATATACTTTTTATTTTCCATTTTCATAACATATAATCCATATGTATACTATTACATAGCCAATATCCTATTGTATTAAGTAGTAATTACATCAGTTCCTCTTGTCATCAACGCCCAGAAGGATAAAAACCCATTATTGGCTCTTCTGCTCTCCATACACCTCTTTCTTCTACCTCTCTCCTACCTCCCTTCTTCCCTCCATCATCCTTCTCTGCTCTACTTCCCCTTCCTTTCTCCTTCTCCTCTCTTCATTCCACTCCTCCTTATCCTCCTCAGCTTTCCCCCTTACCCTCTCTCCTATCCCTCTCTTCTTATCTTTCTTCTCTCCTCTGTTTCCCACTCTTCCTCTCATTGGTGTATTTCCGCTTCTGAGCAAACTCCATTCTATGTTGATGGTATTTATGCTTCCATATCAATATAGCAATAGCAATAGCAGTAGACTTATATACCGCTTCATAGGCCTTTCAGGCCTCTCTAAGCGGTTTACAGAGAGTCAGCATATTGCCCCCAACAATCTGGGTCCTCATTTTACCCACCTCGGAAGGATGGAAGGCTGAGTCAACCCTGAGCCAGTGAGATTTGAACCGCTGACCTGCTGATCTAGCAGTAGCCTGCAGTGCTGCATTTAACCACTGCGCCACCTTGGCTCTAATATACACTAATATACTTAACATATCTTAGTTTTAACGAAAAAATAAGAGAAGACAGTATACATGTGCAATCATATTACTTTATTTACTCTCCTATCCCTCTCTTCCTATCTTTCTTCTCTCCTCTGTTTCCCACTCTTCCTCTCATTCACTTGGTGTATTTCCGCTTCTGAGCAAACTCCATTCTATGTTGATGGTATTTATGCTTCCATATCAATATACTTAACATATCTTAGTTTTAAAGAAAAAATAAGAGAAGACAGTATACATGTGCAATCATATTACATTAAAATCTAACACCCCTTGTCAAGCCTAATATTCATCCCTCTCTCTTCCCCCCTCTCCCCCAACCCCCCCAGCCTTCCCTCTCCTGACTTCCCAGAACCCATACACGGTATAAATCTTTAACAAAAACTAAAATATATTGGAAAGAAAGAATAAAAAATTGATAACAGCTTTACATTGAACTTAGCTCCTCCTTGCTAGGCTAACTTAAACAATTTATATCATTTCCTGATCTTCATCATAAGCTATCTGGGATTTCTTAGTCCCATATTTATTTTGTATATATCGATCCATTTTTTCCAATCTCGTTATATCTCTCGTTTGAGTGGTCCTTAAGATATGCAGATGATTCTTGATGAATGTATTTTTTTTCTTTTATGTACACTGACAGCATCTGCACCAAAGGCAAATTCCGAGGTGGCGCAGTGGTTAATGCAGCACTGCAGGCTACTTCAGCTGACTGCAGTTCTGCAGTTCGGCTGTTCAAATCTCACCGGCTCAGGGTTGACTCAGCCTTCCATCCTTCCGAGGTGGGTAAAATGAGGACCCGGATTGTTGTTGGGGGCGATATGCTGATTCTGTAAACCGCTTAGAGGGGGCTGAAAGCCCTATGAAGCGGTATATATAAGTCTAAACTGCTATTGCTATTGCTATTATGTGTCCAATCACACCTGGCCAAAAAATTCTATGCTAGGAAGCCTTCTCTTCCCTTCCCACCTGTCCGGCCCTCCCTCCTTCTCTCCAGCCCCAGCCGCCTTAAGCGGAGAATCGCCAAGAGCTGAAAGCGGAGGGGGGGGGGGGAGAGAGAATACGGCGCTTGTAGGCGGAGAGCGGGGCAGCTGGCCCCTCCCTCGCTCGGAGATCGCCCCCCTCGGGCCGCCAGGGGGCGCAGGCCGGAGCGTCGCGCGGGGCGGCTCCGGGCATGCGCGGCCGGGAAGTCCCGCACGTGCACGCGCCGATGGCGGCCTTCCCCGCGCGCTGCTCCCGGACTCTTCCCGCGCGGGGCCGCCTAGGCGCGACGGGGCCGGGCTGCGGACGGGCGGCTGGGGCCAGTGCGGGCAGGTGGGCGTAGCGGCTCCAGGTGGGCCGGAAGCCCCGCCGCTTTTCTTACCCCGCCGCCGCCGGAAGGCTCGGGAGATCTGGCTGCCCGTCGAGCCCGCTCCGCTGCCGCTGAAGCCCCCGGAGGCGGCGGCCCCATCGACGGCGCCTCCGCCGCCCCGGCCCTGAGCGCGCTGGGCCCGCAGCTAGGCCGGCTCTTCCTGGACCAGCCGGAGGCGGCCTTCGGGGCCACGGCGCGGCTGCCTGCACGAGCACGTCTACCTGGGGGACTCCACCGACTGGGTCAGCGCGGGCGGGAGGCGGCGGGCGGTTCCCTGGAGCCCTGCGGGGAGGGAAAGCGGGCCCCCGCCGGGCCCCTCCTTACCCGCCGCCCGCTCTCTTCCGCAGAGGAGAGCCGGAGGCGTCTGCGGGATGACCCGCCTCCTTCGAGCCTGGAAGGCCAGACGCGGGGCGGCAGGGCAAGTGCCCTTGGCGGGGCGAGCGGCGGGGGAGAGCCCGGGACCTGCGCTCGGCCAGCGAGGCTGCTTCCCCGAGACGCCCTCGGGATGGGAGGAGGGGGGGCGGCGGGCGGGCGTCGTGTGAGCGGCCGCTGTTCCGTCGTGCCGTTTCAGCACCGTTCGGGCCTCTCTCCGGGGTGGCCTCGCTGTGCCGCGACTGGCTGTCGGAGCTGCCCCTGAAGGTGGTGGCCGAGTGGCTCCACGAGGATCTGGCCGAGCGGCGGCGGCGCCTGTCCTTCGACGAGAGCCCCACCGGCGGAGCTTGGCCTGGCTGCCCGACGGCGCCCGCGGTAAACCTCCCCGCCGGGGCTGCCTGGTGTTCCCCAGCCGGGGAAGCGGCGGACCGGCCTCTGTATCCTGCGGCGCGAAGGGGCGGGGCGGTCCTGGGCGGCGGGACAGGCGTCCCTTCGCCGCGCGTCTCTCTTCCTTAACGGCCCCTGCAGGCTTCCAGGAGGCGGCCTTGAGGCCAGTGGCCAGCGGCGCCCTAAGACCCGAACTCCGCGGCCTCCCCGTCCAGTTCGAGCTCAATGGAGCCGTCCAGCAAGTGGCAGCCAGCGCACCTGGAGGGCAGCGGTGGGTACGGCAGGTCCCTGAGGATGGTACTGGCCCTCTGTGCCCCACCACCACCACTCTTCCCCTCTTGAAGGGTCCCTTTCTGTTTCCTCCCTCCCAGACTTCCTGGGGGTGCGCTCCGACCATTTTCTGCGGGGCCTGGAGGAAGCAGCGTGGAAAGACCCCCAGTCCTCTGCAGGTGGTTCGCACAGAAGCCCCCTGTTCTTCCATCGCAGTCAGGTAAGGGGCGTCCTGTAACGTTCCCATGGTTCGCCCATGAGGCCGATGTTTGAGAAAAGCACAGGACACAACCTTTCGCGGGATGGAGCGACGACCCAGATTGGGGGTCTTGAGAGCCCCTTTTATTGAGATAGGACAAAGGCAGGAGGAGCATAGCATGTGGTTAAAACAGCCTGTAAAAGTACAATTGCTAATCTACTGCTCAGGGAAGTTCTGTCTATATATGGTCAAATCCTGGGCCGTCATTGGTAGGGCACATCTAGAGCGAACTATCAGGATGTTATGAACTATCAGGATGTTATGTTTCTTTTAGGAGTTTGTTTTCTCCTGTGTGGTTCAGCGTGGCTCTGCATGCCCTAGTATGAACTGGGCCATGGGGGACACACACCTACACAAGGAACTATATTACAACAGGCGTCTTCTCCAAAGGGCTGGGGGGTGGGCTCTGGGAGCTTTCTGCCAGTGAGACACGAGGGGCTGGCCTCCTGCTTGGGGGGGGGGGGAAGAGGCAAGGGATCTCTGCCCTTCCCTAGCTCCGCTGTCTTCTTGCAGCCCCCACCTACCCCGGCGAGCTGTCCTTGTGCACCCTGCAAGGGGAGCTGTACCTCTGGAACGTGGAGATGGGGTGCGCAAGTGAGGCTGACTGCCTCCTTGAGTGGGGCCCACACTGGAGGGGAGGCATGGAGGGGAATGTTATGGGGTTTTAGGAGTTTGTTTTTCTCCTGTGTGGTTCAGCGTGGCTCTGCAAGCCCTAGTATGAACTAGGCCATGGGGGACACACACCTACACAAGGAACTATATTACAACAGCTGTTCTGCTGGGGGAGGCGGGGGGGGGAAATGGCCAATGGGCCTCCTGAGCGCCTGGGGGGGGGGGAGATCCTTGTCCCTGCTGCCTCTGGAAGTCCGGTGTTTGCCCTCTTGCCAGCAGACCAGCTTTTGGCTGCGAGGGGGCAGGACTGACCCCTTTCCCTCCAGGCTCCGGCGGCTGCACCAGGACCCGCGACAGCCTCTTCTTCCGGGACCCTTCCCCTTGGCGCTGGAGCGAGTTTTCTGCCCACCCACAAGTGCTGACTTTTGCCGACCACACCGGCCTGAAGGGTCTCGACCAGAGGGTGAGCTTGAGCAGGGGGGGGAGCGGCTGAGCTGCCAATCCCTCTGCCTATGAGGGAGGGTGCTGAGAAGGGCCCCTGGGCGCGGGGGGGGGTGCAGTCGCACCTAGCTGCTGACCTTCCTGGCCTGCCCCCCCAGGTGTCCTCCCACTTCGACCTCTTCAAGGTGGGGGCTGAAGCGGATTGCCAGCGTGGGGAACGCCTTGTCCTCTCCAAGCACCTGGGCCCTTCGGAGCCCTTCCACCACTTAGTGGCCACGCAGGTAACCTGGGGGGGGGTGTTGTTTGGGGGCTGTTGGGGGCAGTCTTTGCCTGGACCAGGGGCCTCAGCCTGGGGCACCCCCCCTCCCTTCTGTGCAGGCTGCCTTCCCTGGCTGCCCCCATGGCTTGGCAGAAGCAGGGGGCTGTTTCCTTGCCTGAGGGTCCCTGTGCCTAGAAACACACACACACATTAACATTCATTCACCCGCAGTTTTCGGTCTTTGTGCTGGACGAACGCTTCCCCTGGTGCCTGTCCTGTCCCTGGGAGCACATGATGCAGCGGCCACCCATCTATGCCCACCACATACCTGTGGGCCTGGCAGCACAGCCACAAGGTGCTCCTGGGTGCCCACCACTCCCAGGAGATGCTCCTGCTGCAGTACTCAGGTGGGCACCAGAAGAGGCCCTGCACCCTCCATTGGCATTGAGGCAGTCATGCCCAGTGGGGGGGGGGGAGCCTGGGTGCTGCAGGATTCTTGAGGTGGCTGGGCTGTCTCCACAGGTGGGCACAGCCTCCCTTGCCAGCTCCAAGGTGCGCCCCAGAAGCTGCCCTCCATCAAGGAGTGTCTGCCCCACTTTCCCGCGCAGGTGCCTGTGAGGCAGAGCGCCCTCAGCCAGCGGCTCTCCGTCCCCACAGCAGGTAGGGGCCGGAGGGGGGTGGGTGGAGGGGTGGCAGATGAAGGGAAACGGGCTTTGCACTCCAAGGAGGCGGCAGCAGGGAGTTCTGGGTGCCTCCTGCACCTCCAGAGGAGAAGCTGCTATCGCTCACACCCACCCACCCACCACCCACCAGCCAGATCCAAAAACCTGGGCTAGCCTCCTTGCCAATAGCAGGGCAGAACCTGGCATAGCTGGGCATCCAGCAGGCTTCAAGGATTGGCCCCCCCCCCCCCCCAATCTCATCTCTCCTCTCCCCCCCCCCCCCCCGCCCCAATCCAGGCATTGCAGCAGCCCTGGGCCAGAAGGAGGGCATTCAGACACTGCTGGTCTTCCAGCTTTCCCAGGCCGGGGACCTCTTCTACCAGCCGCTCCCCAAGGCCAATGGGGAGGCTCCCACCGACTGGAGCCAGAGACCAGTGTTGCAGGCGCCGTGATGGGCAGACCCTGCCAGGACCCCATTTCTCCAGACGGAGCCAAGACCGCTTGTACCCCGGCAGCTGCAACCCTCTACCGGCGCTGGCTGAGGTCCTGGAAGCAGGCTGCCCTGCCCACCCTGTACTGGCAGTGCCCTCCGGCCACACTCAACCAGGGCTGCCTCTTCGCCCACCGAGACCGAGGGACACGGAGGGGGCTTCCCCGTCCTCTCTGGAGGCTTCCTGCCGCCTGCGCGGCGCCATGCGGGAAGAGCAGCTCTTCTGCTCCTGGGGGGACGAGAGTGGGGTCCCTGTCCCCCGCCCACAGCTGCCCCCAGGGGAGCTCAGCCAGCGACTGGAGGTCCTGGGCGGGTGACTGGGCGGCCTGGTGGCTGGAGAGGTTGGGGGCCACCAAGGCCCGGCGACAGCAGGAGCTGAGGGAGCAGCGGAGGCGAGCCAAACGGCGCAGGGGGACGCAGAGCCTCTCGGGCAGCTTCACCTCCTCCACCAGCTACCAGTCGGAGCTCAGTGACTGGTCGGGGGACGGCAGGGCTCCCAGGCCCCCTCCCGCCCTGCCGGCGGAGCCCCCCGCCCAGGCTCCCCCCACTCTGCCAGCCGCTTCCCAGGGGACTCCCAGGAGCTGTGTCCTCGCAGAGCCTGAGCGCCCGGGGCATCCCCCACGAACGCCGCCAGACCCTGCGCAGGTACCTGGCTGTGGGACCAGCCCCCAGAGCCCCCGAGGAGCCCCTGTCTGCCAGCCAGGCTTCAGTGCGCAGCAGCCAGCGGGGACCTTCCTCTTCCCAGGGGCCCCAGCCGAAACGGGCCCGCATGGGCTTCTGAGGCGGGGGGGGGGGGTGTGTGAACTTTCTTCTGGGCCCGATGAATAAAAAGGAGTCGCTTTCTTAGCCGGGCTGCCTCGCTTGCTGTTGTCGGGAGGGGGACGGTGTAACACGTGTGTAGGGAGTGCGTCCTGCAATCTCTCATCCCACCGCTAGGGGCAGAGGTGCGGGAGTGCGCATGGCCTGCTCGAGGGGGCGGCGCTAGCAGGCATGGCGGCGGCGAGGCTAGCGGGCGGTTGCTGGTTCGCGCTGGGGCCGTCCGGGACAGGTAGTGGCGGCGGCGGCGGGGGCAGGGGCGGACCCGGGGTGGGGGCAGAATAGCAGCTCCGAGCGCCTCTTCTGAGTCTTCCGGGGGGGGGGGCTTCCAGGCTCCCCTGCAGGCGGGGGTCGCAGCGGGGTGACGGGCGCCGTCTGTCCGGCAGAGGGGCTTGAGCGCGGGCGGGCCGAGCGAGGAGGCGGAGCGGGCGCAGCGCGCGGCCGAGCAACCCGGTCCCACCGTCTTCAGCCGGATCCTGGACGGCTCCATCCCGGCGCACGTGCTCTACGAGGACGACCAGGTGGGCGCTGGCTGGGATCGGGGGTCGGGGAAGGCAAGAGGGGGGCGCGCAGGAGGCTCACCGCGCTCTCGCTCCTTTCTCTCGGGCGCCGCAGTGCCTGGCTTTTCGGGACGCAGCGCCGCAGGCTCCGGTGCACTTCCTGGTGATCCCGCGACGGCCCTTGACGCGCCTTAGCCGGGTCTCCGAGAGCGACGCTCAGGTGAGAAGGCTGGCATGGCCAGAGGGTGAAGGGCGGGTGGGCAGGGGGCGACACCCCCCCCCCCCACGAGCCTGGTGAAGGATCCGGGCTTCCCCTCCTCCCGCTTGTGGGTTGGGGGCTGGATCTTCTCCTCGGGTCTGGAGCCTGGCGGGGGAAGGGGCTCTGCGCCCCCACTCCTCCATCTCCCTCCCTGCCAGCGACCCCCCATTCCTCCATCTCCCTCTCTGCCAGCCTGGGACCTGCTGGTGGTGGCCAGTCAGACGGCCAAGGCGGAGGGCCTGTCCGAGGGCTACGGGTGGGTGAGTAGAAGGCGGCAGCCGTTTGGGCGAGAGCCGTGAATGGGGAACGGGCCACTGTTGTCCTGGGGGAGGGGGTGCTCCTCCCTCCTGCCGCCAAGGGTGCTGGCACGTGCCGGTGCCCCCCTCCAAGCCTTTCTCCCTCCTCCTGCAGTCATCAACGAGGGCCGCCAAGGGGCGCAGTCCGTCTACCATCTCCACCTCCATGTGCTGGGCGGGCGCCAGATGGGCTGGCCCCCGGCTGAACCAACCTGCGCTGTATAGGGGCTGCTCTCAATAAAAGGCCTGCGCTGGGCGGGCAGCAGGGACCCTTGGCTCTGCGTGGGGCTTCTTTCTTCCCAAAGGTTGCTTTGTGGCTGCTGGCTGAGTGCGGCTGATGGGGACCCACCCCAGAGAGGCCTCAGGGCCTGGATTCAAAAATCAGTGCAAGGAAACCTCATCAAAGTGCCCAGGAGGCCAGCTGGCAATCACTCCCCCCCCCTTCCCACAGCTGGGGCCGTATTCTGAAGTCCGCAACAGGGATGGTTTAGTTATTAATCAGATCTCTGGATGGGTTGGCATAGAACAGTGTTTCTCAACCTTGGCAACTTGAAGATGTCCGGACTTCAACTCCGAGAATTCCCCAGCCAGCATTCGCTGGCTGGGGAATTCTGGGAGTTGAAGTCCGGACATCTTCAAGTTGCCAAGGTTGAAAACACTGGCATAGAAGAACCATAAAGTCAAGACAAACCCAAAAGACGGCGCAGGAGCAGGCCTGTATGAGCAGCTGCCCTCTTAAAGCGGAGTTTCTGCCTTGGAGATGCGGGGTGGGGTGGGAAGGGGACATAAGTGGCCAGCAAGCACATAGCACCATTTGCAGAAGCACTCTGCACATGTGCCTGCCACTCACTTAAACGGAATGCATACCGCCCGCTGCTCTCTCACAAGGGAGGACGCACCGGTGCTTGCTGGCCATTCCCACGGCCCGCTTGCAAACCCCTCACGCCTACAGGTTGGGGAGCCTCGTTCAAATGGCCTCAATTGGGGGGGGGGAGATGCTTTCTGGGGAGGGGGGGGGCTGCAGTTCCAGAAGAACCCCCTTCTTGGGTCCTCCCAAGATCGCATTATTTCGTCGGTGGGAGAGCAGCTTTGTTAGATTGTGAAGTGTGGGGAGAAGCCAGGGGAAGCCGGTGGCCGCTCAGACGGCTGGGCTCTAGGCCACGGAGTCCCCCTGCCCTTGCCACGGCGTTCTGGGCCGGCTGCAGTTTCTAAATAGCCTCCAAGGGCAGCCCTGGTAGAGCACATTATAACAATCCATTTGCAAACTGACCAAGGTATTGGGGGGATACACGATGGCTTGGTCCAGGAAAGGCTGCCACGGACACAAGATAAGGGTGCTAAGCCTTCTTGGCCCGGACTGCCTCCTCCTCTCCTCCTTTTCCTTCTCCAGCTGTGAGACTGGAAGGAAACACACACACACACACACAGAGTGTGGCCCCAAGCTGCATTATGTGGTCACATTCAGAGCCAAAGACGAGGATCCCCCAACATTGGGGAGAGTCAACAGCTCTGCTCAAGTTAGGGTTGTGCCTGAGCTTCTGTCCCCCCCCCCCCCCCAGCAAAACCTCGCAAAGTCCTGGGATGCCCTTCAACAGCATCGCTTGTCTGATCCCGGGTTCAAGATACACTGCTGAGCACCGCTGACTTGTTAGAAGAGAAGGAGAGGATGAATTTTTTTAATTTGTGCCGCACTCCGGGCAGGTCAGAGAAAGGATGCCTGACCTCAGATGGACAGGTCCCCCCCGATACAGAGACCTCACGTAGGAATGAAGCGAAGGCGCTGAGAGCCTCAAGCAAGGCTGCCTCTTGCCAGCTCTGGAGGGAGGAGAATCCCCCCCACACACACACCTCCTTCCACCCCCACCCCATTTTTTATTTCATTGATCAAATGTAGCAATGCTCCTGCCTGGAAAGAGTCTCCCTAACCCAAATGCTGGCTGGGGAATTCTGGGAGTTGAAGTCCGGATGTCTTCAAGTGGCCAAGGTTGAGAAACACTGCCCTAAACCATCCTTCCTGGGGAGGCCCTGCAACTAGCTGAACCCCCACCTCTGCGGCCTTAACCATAATAGGCCGCTGGCTGCAGGGAAGCTCTGTGATGGGAAAGGGTGTCCTCTCTGCGCCTGGCACATCCCACCCCCCCCAAGCAGGCCACCATCCCAGATGGGCAGGCAAGGCAGCCTCTGAAACCGCAGGTGGGTCAGCTGAGCCCGGCTGAGTCCAAGCCACTTGGAAATCCTCAGATGGCACACTTGAGGCTCTTCCTCCCTCAAAGGGTTGCTGGTTTGGCTGCACAGATGCGAGATGGAGAAATCGGCGCGTTTGGGTACAGACAACCTCACGGGTTAACATGGCTCTCCCGCATCTCTGGTTGGGCGTGCCATTTTGTGTCCCCCTCCCCTGTCCCTCCAGCAGGGTTCTCTAGGTCTCCGCTGCATCCACTGAGCCTCTTGGGAAGAGCAGGAAGCCCCCCCCCCAACAACTAGCCATGAAAGCTGCAGGGAAGCCACTCAATCCCCTTCTTGCCTGTCAATGCCAGGCGGCAACTGACCACTTTTTAGAAGCCACCAGGTGCTCTCTGAAAGCCTCCGGACTCCTGCCAAGCAACTGGTTCAACGGGAGCTGGCACCAGCAAGCCAAACAGCTTCAGGGGGCGATCTGGCCGTTCAAAGCAGAGGCATTGTTCCAACCATAGATTTTACCAACCTCCATGAGAACCAAAATCAGCCAAGGGTGTGCTCACCTCCCACCCACCCACCCAGGCATGGGATACGGTACAAGGTGGACCTGGAAGCTGAGTTGGGGGGGGCAAGCCAGGCCACCTTCCTTTCCAAGAGTAGCCAAGCAGGAGCATGGGCTCTGGGTGCCCCCAAACCAGGCTTCTCCGTGGGCTTTTGCCATAGTTCCTGGGACAATTCTGTGGTTCCTGGCAAATGCACAGCCGGGAGGGGAAAGCGGCATTGGGATATCTCTCCCCCCCCCCCCCGGGATAGCAATAGCAGTTAGACTTATATACTGCTTCATAGGGCTTTCAGCCCTCTCTAAGCAGTTTACAGAGTCAGCACATCGCCCCACAGTCTGGGTCCTCATTTACCCCCTCGGAAGGATGGAAGGCTGAGTCAACCCTGAGCCAGTGAGATTTGAACAGCCGAACTGCAGATAACAGTCAGCTGAAGTGGCCTGCAGTACTGCACCCTAACCACTGCGCCACCTCGGCTCTTTTTTTTTTTGTAACATTTTAAATTATGAATTCATACATCAAGGGTTTGTATTAGATGAAACAAATAGTCAAGAAGGATTTTATCAATTCAATGACAAACTTGTCTGAAATGGGGAACTCATCTAAAAGTACATGACGTAAAAGCTAACAAGTGCCCCATATCATAAAAATCAAGACTATAAATGCAAAAAAGAATGTAACTCAGTTCTATTTCACAATCATAATTCTTAATACAAGTGCATAAATTTAAAGTGCCAAACGGGGCAAAACCTTGATGAATATAAGAATGGGATGAAGGACGAGGCTTTCCACACCTGGAGCTCTGCGGGAGAAAGCCAGGCATGTGATGGTGCCCACCTGTGTCTCTGTCTGAGGAGGCTGGCAGCGGGAGGGCAGACCTTTAGATATTACAGGCCTGATCTTTGCAGCCCCACCCCCCACCTTTTGATCGGTGAACCCAATTGGGGGCCCCCTAGAACTGCTTGGGCCATCCAAAGTTTGTGTCCCAGCAGCCCTGAGCACTTTTGGTCCCCTTCAGCGGAACAACTGTGCCCACCTGCGATTCAGATTCAGTAAAAAATTAGCCTCAAAGTGAAGGTAGTTCTCACTAGCATCATAGGCGGCCTTCCCTGCCAGCTTCCCACAAGGCAGGGCCAATGGGTCCCCGCCAGGAAGTCCTGTGAGATCCTGAACTGCTGGTGCTGCTGCTGAGGTCCTGGGTCTGTGATTGTGCCATTTAGCTACATAGATACTCTGGTCCCAATTACCGTTGTTAAGTGTTGTGACATAACTCCTTGTGTAGGTGTGGCGGTCACCCATGGCCCAGTGCATAACAGGGCAGCCACGCTGAACCACATAGGAAAAAACAAACTCCTAAAGTACAGAACATCCTGATAGTACAACATAACATCCTGATAGTTCACTCCAGATGTGCCTTACCCAATGATGCCCAGGATATGACCATATATAGGCAGAACTTCCCTGAGCAGTAGATTAGCAATTGTAGTTTGACAGGCTGTCTTAAATCACATGCTGATTGTTCCTCCTGCCTTTGTCCTATCTCAATAAAAGGGGCTCCAGACCCCAATCTGGTCACTCCATCCCGAGAAAACTCGTGTCCGTGTCTTTTCTCCACATTGGCCTCATGGACGAACCACGGGTATTTCGCAGTTAAGTGAGGACTATCTTTAGATAACAGAACATATCATTTTCTTTTTTTAAAGAAGTACCATAATGTATCAAGGCTGGCAGCACAAAATCTGCACAACTTTGGAGAAAAGACGCAATATCTGATTGGAGACTATGCAACTTTGGCAAAAGGTATTTCTATATACAAAGAAATTTATCAGAATTTAAGCAAGAATGGCAATGCAGATACAAACAATGTGGTTTTCTAAAGTTTTATTATATAAAAATAATTTATATGCTGCCTGACTCCCAGCCACTCAGTATGAAAGTTACAAAAAAAACAACGGAACAATGGCAAAAGGGTGAGCCTAGAAGGGGGGGGGGCTTCGGTGGTCCTTGGGTCTGGGTGCCTTTCAAAATCCGAGGATGGCAGCTGTTCAATTTCAAGAGCCGAGTGGCCAGTGGTTAGGGTGCAGTACTGCAGGCCACTTCACTGACTGTTATCTGCAGTTTGGTGGTTCAAATCTCAGCGGCTCAGGGTTGACTCAGCCTTCCATCCTTCCGAGGTGGGTGAAATGAGGACCCAGACCGTGGGGGCAATATGCTGACTCTGTAAACCGCTTAGAGAGGGCTGAAAGCCCTAAAGCGATATATAATCTAACTGCTATTGCTATTTATATCTATATCTCTATATCTACCTATATCTATCTATCTATCTATCTATCTATCTATCTATCTATCTATCTATCTATCTATCTATCTATCTATCTCTATCTATCTATCTCTATACCTATACCTATCTCTTCCTCTCTCTCCCTCTCTCTCTCTCTCTCTATCTATCTCTATAATATCTCTATATGTATATCTATATCTATATATTCAAAAGAGCCGAGGTGGCGCAGTGGTTAAATGCAGCACTGCAGGCCACTTCAGCTGACTGCTATCTGCAGTTCAGCTGTTCTAATCTCACCAGCTCAGGGTTGACTCGGCCTTCCATCCTTCCGAGGTGGGTGAAATGAGGACCCAACTGTGGGGCCAATATGCTGACTCTGTAAACCGCTTAGAGAGGGCTGAAAGCCCTATGAAGCGGTATATAGGTCTAACTGCTATTGCTAAATTATGGAGGGACGTCACTCCGGAGGGCAGTTGCTTTGGGCTCCCCACAGTGGCACTGTTGACTCCATGGCGCTCCCTTGTGCCCCAGCTGTCCACTGGCACATGGGGCACAAGGGAGGGCAGACACTTAGCACTTCTCTATACTATTTGGATGGATTTTTACCATTTACTGATAATATACTGGAGATTTTGGTTCTGCAGTGAAAGATTAATACTATCATTTGTTAATGTTATATTGAGCATCCCTTGTCTTTGTAATTCTATTAAATACTAATATTGCTTCTTTTGAATCCATGCCTTTCTTTTAAATAAACATTAAAAGCAAAAGCAACTGCAATGTACGGTGAAACTCCTTGAAATCCAGTAAACAAGTGAATTGAAAGACCGGGTTTGTGTTGTGCGAACGGGCTCTGTGGGGAGAGGGCGGGGCTGGAGTTGCGCGGCTGTATGGGGAGCCCACCTCCCCGTCCCGACTCCCGGCCTGGACTAGTCTCCTGTGCCTGTCGTCACTCGGCTAACCGAGCAGCCCACCGGGACCCCCTTGCTCCGCCCCAGCCCCCCGTCTAAATTTAGCTGCTTGGCTCGAGGCTCCGCCGCGGGAGGAAGGACGGCGGGGCGAGCGAGGCTCGGGCAGCGCGGGATGAAAGCCCTTCTTGTTCTCGTGGGGCAGACCGTGCACGGAGAGCCGCCGGATGGCGCTGCTGCGCTGCGGGGAAAGCAGAACCAGCCCCGCCGGCTCCCCGGGGGGGGGCGGTTCTCCCCCCTCCCCCTCCGCGCAGGGCTCGTCTTGAGCTGCGGGTCTCCGGCGCCTCTGCGCTTTCGGCGGCCACCCTGGAAATAAGGAGCCAGGAGTGATGCGGGTGAAGAGATGCCGGAGGTACCACACGGGTCCTCCGTGACCGATCGCCCATAGGAGCCTGGTCGCGCCGGAGCCCATGGCTCGCGTGGCTTTTGGATCGGGAGCTCGGGTGGAGGGAGGCTGGGAGGCTCTCTCTCTCTCTCTCTCTCTCTCTCTCTCTCCCTCGCTCTCTCTCCCTCCCTCCGTCTCTCTCTCTCTCTCTCTCTCCCCTCCCCCTCCCTCTGTCTCTCTGTCTCTCTCTCTCTCTCTCTCTCTCTCCACACACACACACACCACACACACCACACACACACACACCCCTTCTGACTTGGGTGGGCCTGGCCGTCGGAGGCGCGAGGACTCCCTTTCGGACGACCCCGGGCCACGCCGGGCTGCTCGTCAACGGCCTCTCGCTTGGACCGACGGCACCGTGCAGACCCCTCGCCCCGCGACCCGTGCATAAGATGGAGCCAGGTGGTAGATGCACCCAGATGCCAGAAGGCCCTTGCGGGGGCCCCGCACTTCCCCAGCCCCGGGAAGGCGGAGGCTCGCGGGAGGGGTGCCGGGGGCGCTGCGGACGTGCAGGTTGCAACGGCAGGGGCGCCTGTTGGCTGCCAATTAGGGCCGCCCGCCCGCCTGCTGCGCCCGCCCGGCTAAGAATAGCCTCGTCTGCGCTGACGGTCAAGCCCCCTCCGCCAGCCCGCCTCGCGTCACGGAACTAAGCCCGAAGGGGCGAGCAGCTCCGGCTCAGGCACGCTCCGCCGGGCTGCTCCGATTCTCCGGGGCGGCTGGCAGAAGTGCCGAGCAACCAGGCCCCATCACCGCGGCAGGCGGCTGAACGGGCTTCGGTCCCAAGGAAAGGCGGAAAAGGGGTTTCCAGATTCCTGGTTTTGGAGGCCTGCCTCGGAGCACCTGAATTGAAGGTGGTGGGCCCTTTGTGAGCTGCTTTATTTCTGAGCCCCTTAAACCCGGCCCTTTCATTCTGGGGGTCTGCTGCTTCATCGAGGGTCTGGTTCTCCCCTCCAGGGGTGAGGCACATGTGTCCAGAGCCCCAAATGCAGAGAATGAGATCAGAGCTGGCCTGGAGTAAAGGGGAACCTTTCAAGGGGGTCTACAGGGTGTAAAAGGCCAGAAGGGTCAACATGAGGATGTGCCTTGTATAAACCAGTGGTGTGACCACATCTGGAAGACTGCACAGGTCCAGGGCCCCACCTCAGAAGGAACGTTGTGGAGCTGGAGAAGATTCTTTGCAGGGGGGTGATGAAGATATGGGGGACTGGAACAGCTTGCTCGGAGGAAAGGCTGGAAACTTTGGGGGCTTTGGGCTCTGGGAAGAAGGGGACAGGATAGAAGCAGGGGGGAAAGAAAGAGGAACTATTTTCCCCTTCCAAGATGCTGGAACCAGAGGCCACCCGCGGAATGCAATCCTGGAAGAACCAGGACAAAGGAAGAAGAGGGGTTTATACATACATACATACATACATACATACTACATACATACATGTATACACATACATACATACATACATACATACAACATACATAGATATATTATTACATAGACAACACATACACACAACAATGAAAAAACAAAAAGAAAAAAAACCTCATGACATACAGCATGTCGTTTGGTTACAGGTGTTTTAACATTTATCATTCTTATACATTTATTATTTCATTTAATAGGTATAATATACAGTTTGGGTTGCTTTGTTTACCATCCCTTCCTCCTGTTGTAACACCACCTTGTTTTCCCTTTCTTTTCTCCCTTCCTCCCTTCTCTACTTTCTTCCTTCCTGCTCTCCTTTCCCTTCCTTCTTCCCTTACCTTTCTCCTACTCCTGCTCTTTCTTCCCTTCCCCTTCCTCCCTCTCCCTCCTCTTTCTCTCCTTTCCATCCTCCTCTCCTTACCTCTTTCTTTTCACCCTCTCCCTTCTCTACTTTCTTCCTTCCTCCTCTCTCCTTCCCCTTCCTTCTTCCCTCACCTCTCCTTTGCTCCTGCTTTTCCTCTTTCCCTTCCTACCCTCTCTCCTTCTCTTTTCTCCCTTCCATCCTCCTTTCCCTTTCCTTTCTCCCTCCCTCCCTTCTCTACTTTCCTCCTTCCTCCTCTCCTTTCCCTTCCTTCTTCCCGTACCTTTCTCCTACTCCTGCTCTTCCTCTTCCCCTTCCTACCCTCTTCCTCCTCTTTCTCTCCTTTCCATCCTCCTCTCCTTACCTCTTTCTTTCACCCTCTCTCTCTCTTCTACTTCCTTCCTTCCTCCTCTCCATCCCCTTCCTTCTTCCCTTACCTCTCCCTACTCTTCCTCTTTCCCTTCCTATCCTCTCTCCTTCCTTTTCTCTCTCTTCTATCCTCCTTTCCCTTTCTCCCTCCCTCGGAAGAAGAGGGTTTTTTAAAGATAGTGCACACACTGTGGAATGGGCTACTGTGGGGCAGGGGGCTTCCTGTGCTGCTTGGCCCAATTGAATGGAAGTCCTGTGAATGGGGGGCTCCTGGCCGTGGGGCTGCCTCTGGAGGCCTCTGCTGGGAGATCAGCTGGGTGGAAGCAGGACTAACAGCTACACACAGTGACAAGAAGCCACTAAGCCAAAAAGGGGAGCTTGAGGTTCATTGAGAATGCAAAGGTGGTCTGTCCTTCCTGGCTACCCTTGACCACTCTTTTCCTGGCCACCCCCACCCCGGTCTCCTTCACATGAAGTATCCTCCATCCCAAATTGGCTTGGTAGAAAACAACTGATAACTTGGTCTGGGAGCTTCTAGCAGTAGCTCAGAAGTCAGACTGAAGACTCACCGGGCTTCGTTCTGCCTTAGATTGTCCAGGCTTCCTTGATGGTTGAACTTCACCAGATTCTGGTGGCCTTTGGTCTCTCAGCAGATTACGTTCACAGTCAGCGGTTTGATTGGAAACAGAGGGGCTTCACGTGGCTGAGTGCTGTCCCCCATATTATCTTGTGTTACTTCAATATCCCTGAAATTAGGGTCAGAGGACTGCGCTGTCCTCTGATGCTCACCATCTCTTGGGTCAACTTCATATGGGTTGGAAGGCTTCTGATCTCTACTAGGTCAGTTTGTGTGTGGGTCCTCCATCTCTGGTCAGCAGACTCACGTGACGGCATCCTCCTTGGTCCTTGATCATCTTTAGGGCCAACCTCATAGGTTGGGGCTCTCCTCCTCTGGTTGATCTGCCTTGTACCAGAGTCATGGAATGAAGTTCTTCTTTGGTCTTCCACCTTCTACTGAGCTAGCCTCATAGGTTTGGGTGTGCCTCTGATCCATGTTTTCATCATCAGAATCATGTCTTGAGGTTCTTCTCTGGTGTTCACTCTCTCTGTGGTGAACTCTACGGAATTGGCCAACATCTCTAATCTCAACATTGCTTCTTGTTTGCCCTTCATCTTCTCTTTGAGCAATTTCAATTGTCCAGATTTGTCTCTGGCCATTGCATAGCTTTGTCTCCTCCCTTCTCTTTGTACGTGGCACGACATAACCGCGGTAGACTAAAGCGCGCCAACAACACCGCGCGCTAAAACCGCGATGTCAAAAGCGCGCCCACAACAGCGCGCCGACAGAAGCGCAATTTAACTTAAGGTAAGGTTTAGGGTTAGGTTTAGGGTAGGTTTAGCGTTAGGTTTAGGGTTAGGGTTATTTTTAGGGTTATGTTACAGCGCGCTTCTGTCGCGCGCTGTTGTCGCGCGGTTTTGACTGTGCGGTTTTATCACCGCGCTTTAGTCACACGCGCTTTAGTCTACCGCGGTTTTGTGGTGGAACCCTCTTTGTAGAGAGATAGTATAGTTCATACCTTTTTTTAAATGAAAATTATCAGTACTTTTGATCAGTGACGTCATCAAAGTAAACAAACCCACGTGCTGATTACGTCACCAGATCATGCCCCCTAAGCGGAAGTGACGTGCACAGCCCCACCCTCCGGATGTGATGTGCATACCCCTCCTCCCCGGCTGGGGTGTGCATAATTGACCCCACATGGTGCAGATTTCACAAGATCATAACCCTAGCCGGATATATGTTGTAATGGCCTAAGCCCATCATGATGAGTAGCCCTAACAGATAAGTTGTTGTGCAATATCCTAACCCTATTTTTCAGATAAGACGTGTTGAAACTTACCCCATCAAGAAAGATGCCAAGACTCTGTGTACATGATTAGTTTAACCCTAGATTAATTCTATGGACATTCAAGGGTGGTGGGAGTGGGGTTGTGAAATAAAAAATGTATGTCTGAACTCATATCTTGTTTATTCTGGTCATACTCTCTTGGACTATCCGATGGAGAAATCCTATCTGATTGTCTTGGTCTGATGTTCGCTTCTCTTGATTGGAGTTGTTCCCTTTCATCAACTCTTGGATCAATCAGCTGCCTTCTCATCTCCCTCTCTCTGGGTTCTGAGTAAGGTAACTGAGGCCTTCTCCTGGCAGGGCCTGGCTGAAGAGGAGCCCTTGGGAGGAGACCATAAACTATGCGGGAGCCGAGGTGGCGCAGTGGTTAAATGCAGCACTACAGGCTACTTCAGCTGACTGCAGTTCGGCAGTTCGGCGGTTCAAATCTCACCGGTTCAGGGTTGACTCAGCCTTCCATCCTTCCGAGGTGGGTAAAATGAGGACCCGGATTGTTGTTGGGGGCAATATGCTGACTCTGTAAACCGCTTAGAGAGGGCTGAAAGCCCTATGAAGCGGTATATAAGTCTAACTTCTATTATTGCTATTGCAGCAGCCAAAAAGAGCCAGCTGCACCAGCAGAGTCATCATGCTGAAGTCACCGGAAGTGAGTCCTGCTTTCTGCTGCTCTTTCAGGTTGTCCTGGGAATACTCTTTGCAGATCTCCAGCCACAGTACTGGAGGGATGCTGAAGAACAGGAAGGAGTCCAGAGGAAAGCAGAAATGGCCGGGGCCTTCGGGGCTAAATCCTATGAAAAATGAGCAGGTTTAGCCTGAAGGCTGAGGGGAGCTGGGACAGCCATTGTCCCATACTTGAAGGGCTGTGGGTGGATCACGGTTCCTTCAATCTAACTGACCTTCCGGACTTTTTCCAAGATCGCCGGCGAGCGACCAGGTGATGTGGCCCTTCATGAGATGGCCAATGGCCATTTATTTATCTGCTGGTTTTGTAGAGCCGAGGTGGCGCAGTGGTTAGGGTGCAGTACTGCAGGCCACTTCAGCTGACTGTTATCTGCAGTTCAGCGGTTCAAATCTCACTGGCTCAAGGTTGACTCAGCCTTCCATCCTTCCGAGGTGGGTGAAATGAGGACCCAGACTGTGGGGGGCGATATGCTGACTCTGTAAACCGCTTAGAGAGGGCTGAAAGCCCTATGAAGCGGTATATGTCTAACTGCTATTGCTATTTGTAATCGTCTCTATTTAAATAGGTATTAATTTGTACACCACCAAATCTTACCAAATCCTGTTGGTTTTCCTTGCAAAGGCATTGAAAAGAAAAGCTCTGGTACTATTACCACAAAGAAGTGAACACATACATAACAATAATTATTCCTAAAGTGGCCACCGAAGAGAGCAACATTAATTTAATTTAATTAAGCGCTGTATATCAGATATTAATACAATTGAGAGAGTCCAGGGATATTTCATGAAAAGAGTCCTCCACTCCTCTGCTTTCAACAATAGCAATAGCAGTAGACTTATATACCGCTTCATAGGGCTTTCAGCCCTCTCTAAGTGGTTTACAGAGAGTCAGCATATTGCCCCCAATCTGGGTCCTCATTTTACCACCTCGGAAGGATGGAAGCTGAGTCAACCCTGAGCCGGTGAGATTTGAACCGCTGAACTGCTGATCTCGCAGTAGCCTGCAGTGCTGCATTTAACCACTGCGCCACCTCGGCACAGAATCCCTGATGCCGCCAGGCTTGAAATTTTGGCCTTGGGAAACCTAGAACTACGCCACCTACGCTCTGATCTAAGCGCGGTATGCGAAATTATCCATTACAACTTCCTACCTGTGAATGACTACTTCAGTTTCAATCACAATAATACACAAGCACACAATCAATAGAAACTCAAGGTAAATCGCTACAGATTTGATTGCAGAAAATTCGACTTCAGCAACAGAGTGGTCCACACCTGGAATGCACTACCTGACTCCGTTGTTACATCCCCAACCCCCCATAATTTTAACCTAAGATTGTCTACTGTTGACCTCACCCCATTCCTAAGAGGCCTGTAAGGGGCGTGCATAAGCGCACCATGTGCTTACCATCCCTGTCCTACTGTCTCCATTCATTCGTACCTGTTTACTGTGTTCATATTATGTTGTTTTTTGTATGTTGACAAACTAAGATAAATAAATAAACGCAAGTCCTTCCCCTGGAGCCCCCCCCCTCACCTGACCCCCTGCCAGGCTGGCTGTGGCTCTATATGCTACTTTTAGAATGGCCAGCCATCCTCAGGGAACTGCAGGCCATTTAGGGAAGCCAGGGGAGGCCAATGTTGGGCCAAAGAGAGGTGCTGGCTGGTGCTAGCGCTGGCACCAGTGAGAGGATCCAGAATATCTCTCCTTCAGGAGAAGGAGAGTTGGAGTTGGAGTTTGGAGCTTATTCAATTTGTAGGCCGCCCTATTCCCCGAAGGGACTCAGGGCGGCTGAACAAAAACCAAGGGAGGGGAAATTACAAAAGTAAGACAAAGACAATCAGACAATACGAACAATTTAAAAGCACAACAGACACAGCAAATTCGAGTAGGGGGGGGGGGACTCAACCCCAGGCTTGCTGGGACAGCCAAGTCTTCCAGACCATCTGGAGGCCCGAAGGGTGGAGAAGGTCCGAATCTCCATGGGGAGCTCGTTCCAAAGGGCTGAGCAAGGACCCTCCTTGGCCCCCTAGGACAGCATGCACAAAGACACACACACACACACAAACACATAGCTTCAGCCCTTCTTCCTATTGGATAGAAGTGACCTCTCCCTCCCCCCCCCTTGCATGCATGTGCGCAGGCACACACACACACAGAGTTAGGGGACAGCCACGGGGCATTTTCCTGCCTCTCGTTAGGATAGCAATAGCAGTAGACTTATATACCGCTTCATAGGGCTTTCAGCCCTCTCTAAGCGGTTTACAGAGAGTCAGCATATTGCCCCCAACAATCTGGGTCCTCATTTTACCCACCTTGGAAGGATGGAAGGCTGAGTCAACCCTGAGCCGGTGAGATTTGAACCGCTGAACTGCTGATCTAGCAGTAGCCTGCAGTGCTGCATTTAACCACTGCGCCACCTTGGCTCTCTTCCAGGGTCCTGAGCTGAAACTCTGCCTGCACCTGTTGCAGTGGTGGTGGAGAGCTGGCTCTGAGGGCAGCTGGGACACATTCTGCAGGCAGCTGTCCAAAGGGCGTCCACACCCCACCCCCAGGCTCCCCAATCAGGCACCAGTTTTGAGGGCTGGGCATCCAGGCTGGTGGACAGAGCCCCGTGTGGGCATGGGGCAAAGATGGGGTAGGTCTAGTGGCCCTGGCAATGTCTGACCTCCCCAGGGATCCTGCTTTGGCCTTCTGGAGTTGCAGCCGCCCAATCTGAGCAGAGGCTGGGATGGCGCCGTTTGGGCCAGCTTGGCGGGCAACCTCTCTCCAGGGACCTGGACAAGGTGTGGTGTGTGAGACCCTGGGTGGATTTTTAATCCAACTGCCGTCTTGCCTTTTTTGACCGTATCCTCGCAGCCCCCTTGTGCTGAAGGCAACGGTAGCCACGACCCCTGCCCGAGGCGCGGCAAGAGACACCCGCTGGGCCTCCGCTACTGAGCCAAGGTGGCACAGTGGTTAGAGTGCTGTACTGCAGCCACTTCAGCTGACTGTTATCTGCAGTTTGGCTGTTCAAATCTCACCAGCTCAAGGTTGACTCAGCCTTCCATCCTTCCGAGGTGGGTAAAATGAGGACCCACTGTGGGGCAATATGCTGACTCTGTAAACCGCTTAGAGAGGGCTGAAAGCCCTATGAAGCGGTAGATAAGTCTAACTGCTATTGCTATTCTCGGAGGTCGCCCTGGCCAGCCTGACCGGGGAGGGGGCAAGTCCCATCTGCTGTCGGGCAGGGAGGGGGGCTGTGACCTCACTCGCTCAGCTGCGCCGGCCGTGGGGGGGGGAGAACGGACCCCGCCCACCGCTCCCCTCCTCCTCCTCCTCGTCCTCAGCCAACCAACGGCCGCTCCTTCGCTCGCCCGCTCCCCAGGGCCGCCCGCGCCGGGTTCCGCGTCTCCGTGGAGACCAGCCAAGCGTTGGCCGCGATGGAGGCGGACAGGTGAGCTGGAGCCGCCTCCCCCACCGGCCCTGCCCGCCCGCGGCTTCTGGCTTCGGGAGCGGGGCGGGGGGCTCTCGGTGCCCTGGGCGTTCTCGGCAGGGCGGTGGGTGGCTGGAGCAGCTGAGGCCCCTTCCCGCCTCCCAGCGCCCCCCACCCGCCGCTCCCCCGTCTCTTCCCCTACCAGCCAGGAGGAGCCCCGCGGGATCCCGGCGGAGACGGCCCCCTGTCCTGCGGAGAGGCCGCCGGAGCCCGAGGCAGACCGCAGACCGCAGAGACGCACCCGGTGGCTGCCGCCCTGCCATGGCGTGCCCGGGCCGTACCTGGGGGAGCTGCCGGCCGCCGATCTGGAGCCGCCCCTGCCCTGCGTCCCGGAGGCGCCGAGGGAGCCGCCCGCCCGCGGCCAGTGCCTAATGCACAACTGGCAGGAAGAGGTCAGGGCGGCGCCCTCCGCATCCCCAGCGCAGCCCCTGCCTGGCCCGCGTGGGGGGAGCTTCCGAGTGACCCTTCCCCTCCTGCCCTGTAGAGCCAGCGGGGCAGGTGGGACCAAGCTGGGGGGGGGGTTGACCTTGTGGGACGGGGGGGGGGTGGAGCATTCTTTGATTCCATGTTTGCTTCTCCCAGAGAGCCACCAATGATCTGGACCATGTGCCGAGACCCGAGTATGGCACCGAGGGCTTTTTCTACCGGCATGGCCATCCTGGCCTCCTTACCCTTGACTTCCTGGCTGGCACCCCCCACCACCACGATGAAGGACTCCTATCCTCGACCCGTGAAAACGGGGCTCCCTGTGCGAGGTGGGCAAGAGGACAGGAGGGGACCAAGGAGAGGCTCCTGAGGCCTGGAGTGGAGCCCAGGAGGGGCTTAGCGAGCAACATCTGCGCAGGGAGAGGAAGGGGTTCTCTCGGGGGTTGGCTGCCATGCTACTCCAGAGGATTAGCCAGCTGGAGTTCATTCTCCCCACCCTGGCGGCCACTTGTTTCCCACTCACTAGAAAGCCGGGCAGCCCCAATCGGGTAACCAAGGGACGGGGTTTGGCTGCTCCCTTGGGCCACCGGGCGGGGCCTTCCATGCTGTGGCTTCCGATCAGGATACAGGCAGCCCTGATGTGCAACTCTTCTTGGCCTTTCCCCCAAAACACCCCCTCAGCATGTCCGTGGAAGTTCTCGGTCATCCATCAAGTCCCACAAGGCTTTTTTCAAAAGGCAACTGGATTTTCTTGGTTTTCCTTTTGAAGACATTTTGCTTCTCATCCAAGAAGCTTCTTCAGTTCTGACTGAATGGTGGAGAACGGGAGGTTTATATTCCTTGGGGTCCTCTGGTCGTTAGTCGTCTTTCTGAGAGGACTTGGAAGACAGAGATAAACCTCCAAGGGAAAACAAAAAGAAATATCCAGTTACCTTTTGAGAAAGACCCTTTGAGTTGGCCTCCTGGGCAACTTCTTGGGTCAACAGGAACTCCTCCCGAAGATGCTTCAAAGACAGTTTGGTTTCAATTCCCACCTCCCCTTTTCCCCTCTAAAGCAGTGGTTCCCAAACTTGGCCACTTTAAGACTTGGGACTTCAACTCCCAGAATTCTCCAGCCAACTTTAAGACTTGTGGCTTCAACTCCCAGAATTCTCCAGGCAACTTTAAGACTTGTGGACTTCAACTCCCAGAATTCTCCAGCCAACTTTAAGACTTGTGGACTTCAACTCCCAGAATTCTCCAGCCAACTTAAGACTTGTGGACTTCAACTCCCAGAATTCTCCAGCCAACTTTAAGACTTGGACTTCACTCCCAGAATTCTCCAGCCAACTTTAAGACTTGTGGACTTCAACTCCCGAATTCTCCAGCCATCTCTGCTGGCTGGAGAATTCTGGGAGTTGAAGTCCACAAGTCTTAAAAGTTGCCAAGTTTGGGAACCACTGCTCTAAAGCATCTAGGGTTTATTTTGAAATTATGGGTAGTGCTCAACTTATGACCGCTTGTTTTAATGACTGCTCAAAGTTACAATAGCACCTTAAAAAGTGACTGACAGCCGGTGCTCACCTTAGAACTGATGAAGGGTCCTCGGGGGCCCTGGCACGCCCTTTGCAACTTCCCCCCAGACAGCGCCCGGCAAGTGAACTCGGCGGGAAAGGCAGAAGGGGAGGTTGCAAGTCACAATCATGTCACGGCTCTCTTAAGGGTGGATTTTCCACATCCAAGGGGGGGGGTCATAAGTCAAGGACTACCTGTACTGTAAAACTGTAGAGGACAAGCTGCGACCCATGGCGCGCTGCTCCCTTCCTTGCAAAAGGTAGATTCTGCCGACTCCTTGGGGCAGCCGAGCAGAGAGAAGAGGCAGTTTCTAGGAAGGCCTTCGGTTTCCCGAAATGGATCACGCCAGGCCCCCACAGCTCATGGAGGGGAAACGGCCATCCTGCTCACGTGAAATTCCCAGGGGGTGGGGGAAGTGGGGAGGGGGTAAGGATCAGTTGGCCCGCAGATCAGCTAGAGGGCGTCTCCAGGGCTGGAGCGAGTCCTGGAGGCCCCTGGTGGCAGATCCTTCCGGACTGTGGCTGTGAATGTGCTCCTTTTTTTAAAATGGGGAGGGGGGTGGTGGCTGCAGGTGTCCTTGTTTTTAAGACAGGTAGGAGTCACCAGACTCCCTCTGCGAAGGGGCCGAGGTGGCGCAGTGGTTAGAGTGCGTATTGCAGGCCACTTCAGCTGACTGTTATCTGCGTTCGCAGTTCAAATCTCACCGGCTAAAGGTTGACTCAGCCTTCCATCCTTCCGAGGTGGGTGAAATGAGGACCCGGATTGTTGTTGGGGGCAATATGCTGACTCTGTAAACCACTTAGAGAGGGCTGAAAGCCCTATGAAGCGGTATATAAGTCTAACTGCTATTGCTATCCCCAAGCCATCTGGGCAGCCACCTAATCCTGCCTCCATAAGCAGAGCCTGCTGGAGCCCCCTTCTGGTCCTACCTAGAATTAAAGAGGGTTTGTGGGCCGGTTGTCTCATTTGGGGGCACCAGGGAGTGCTGGTGGGGATGGCTTTCTCCCATCTCCCCCCCCTACGGAAGCCTGGGGCCCACCTTCCTGTCTCCTTCTTGGGCAAAGTCCTTCTCCAGCCTCCCCATGGATGCTCCCCCACCCAACTTGTCTCCTCCTTCTATCCCCAGGGAAACGAGAGGCCATGATGGAGCATCTCCTGTACCAGAAACACAGGTAAAGACCATGAGCTTCTCCCCCCCCCCCGCCCGCCACTTAGCACCCAGGCATTGCTGTGGGCCGTCAAGGTCAAAGAGCTGAGGTGGCCCAGTGGTTAAATGCAGCACTGCAGGCCACTTCAGCTGACTGCAGTCTGCAGTTCAGCTGTTCAAATCTCACCGGCTCAAGGTTGACTCAGCCTTCCATCCTTCCGAGGTGGGTAAAATGAGGACCCGGATTGTTGTTGGGGCCAATATGCTGACTCTGTAAACCGCTTAGAGAGGGCTGAAAGCCCTATGAAGCGGTATATAAGTCTAACTGCTATTGCTATTGCTATTGCTATTATTTATCTCTATCTCTACCTATCTCTCTCTCTCTCTCTTTCTATCTATCTATCTATCTATCTATCTATCTATCTATCTATCTATCTATCTCTCTATCTATCATCTATCATCTATCTCTATCTCTATATGTATGTATCTATATCTCTATATCTATATTAAAAAGAGCTGAGGTGGCGCAGTGGTTAAATGCAGCACTGCAGGCCACTTCAGCTGACTGCAGTTCTGCAGTTCAGCTGTTCAAATCTCACCGGCTCAAGGTTGACTCAGCCTTCCATCCTTCCGAGGTGGGTAAAATGAGGACCCGGATTGTTGTTGGGGGCGATATGCTGCTCTGTAAACCGCTTAGAGAGGGCTGAAAGCCTATGAAGCGGTATATAAGTCTAACTGCTATTGCTATTGCTATTGCTATTTATATCCTATCTCTCTATCTCTCTCTCTCTCTCTCTCTTCTATCTATCTATCTATCTATCTATCTATCTATCTATCTATCTATCTATCTATCTCTCATCTATCTATCTATCTATCTATCTCTATATGTATATATATCTATATCTCTATATCTATATTAAAAGAGCTGAGGTGGCACAGTGGTTAAATGCAGCACTGCAGGCCACTTCAGCTGACTGCAGTTCTGCAGTTCGGCTGTTCAAATCTCACCGGCTCAGGGTTGACTCAGCCTTCCATCCTTCTGAGGTGGGTGAAATGAGGACCCAGACTGTGGGGGTGATATGCTGACTCTGTAAACCGCTTAGAGAGGGCTGAAAGCCCTATGAAGCGGGTATAAGTCTAACTGCTATTGCTAAAGGCCAGCCTCTTTCCTCCAACTGGTCTGGACAGTGAATGAGAGTTGAAAGGGGTCTTCTAGTCTCAAGCAGGAGATCTTACTCCTTTCAGACAAGCGGCTCTTAGGAACCTCCAGGCAAGCAGCACCCAAAACCTCTGGAGGGAAGCCCTCCCACTGGTTAATTGTTCCGTTAGGAAGTTTCTCCTTAGTTCCAGGTTGCTCCCCCCCCCTTGGTCAGTCTCCATCTGTTGCTCCTTGTCCTGCCTTCAGGTGGTTTGGGGAGCAGGTTGACCCCCTCGTCCCTGAGGCAGCCTCACAGGTATTGGAAGGCTGCTATCGTATCCACCCTGGTCCATTAAGGTAAACCTTCCCAATTCTTGCCATCCTTCTTCACCTTCAGCTGCCTAAGAGTGTCCCCTGGAGCCTCCGGAAGGGGAAGCTGAGGAGCGAGTGGGCAGGGGCCAGCATGAAGTGGTCGGTGCGAGGACTGGGAGCAGAGGGTGGGACCACCCGGGCATTTCTTCCCTTGCGGAAGGGAAGAGCCCAGCTCTTCCAGGGGCCTTTTGCCAGGGAGCTAAGCCACAGCACCAGTGGTGGGTTTCAAAAATTGTTCGAACCTACTCTGTGGGTGTGGCCTCCTTGTGGGAGTGGCTTGCTGCCCATGTGACCGGATGGGCGTGGCTTGCCGCCCATGTGACCGATATGAAGATGCCCGACACTTGCCAGAACCACCTTAAACTACCTCACACACACAGCGCTGGCATGCATAAGAATAGGATGTCAACTTGTTTTTAAAAAGGCATCTTTGGTTTGCGTTAAAACAACTTCAACACACGCAATGTTCTGATTGCACCACAAAGCAGTAGTCATCCTTACCTTTCACAGAGGCACTGAGTTTTATAAATAGGAGCTGATAGTGTAGAATAATCACATCCAAGGACCAGTGGTGGGTTTCAAAAAAAGTTTGGAAGCTCTTCTGTAGGTGTGGCCTGCTTTCCGGGTCCACCGGTGGAACCTCTTCTAACCGGTTCGGTAGATTTGACGAACCGGTTCTACCGAATAGGTGCGAACTGGTAGGAACCCCCCACCTCTGCACAGCACCAACGTGGAAGGCTCTCCAGTCTTGCCCAAGGACCGGTGGGAGGCCGCGTTGCCCAACCCTGGAAGCTGAAAGAGCGCGAAGGAGAGAACCAGGCAGGAAGGGGCCAGAGTGGGATGTGGGGCACGGGACAGCGAAGGTTGGCCAGGCAGAGAGTGGCAGCAGCAGCTGCACAAGGGCATCGGGCCAGAGAGAACCATCTGCCAGGCAAGTGGCAGCAGCAGCAGCAGGAGGCCAGAGAAGTGCTGGGGAAAAGGAGGCAGGCTGTTCCCACCCCACCACTCAATTAGGGTTTCCTTGGGTTGAAAGAACCCCAGCAGGCCGATGGCTTCAGAAGTCTCCACTGTGGCCAGCAGACATGCAAGGACACTCCCAGGGGCCCCTGCAGCTGCAGGAGGCAGCCAATGTCCAGAGCAGGTTGGCAGGTGGAGCCCTGCAAAGGAATTCACTCCCCCTTCCCTCCTCCCACTGTGGCCTTCCCTGCTGAGAACAAGGGATTCACGCAGGGCCAACCGGGACAGGGATCCTAGGGCTGGAAGAGCTCCCTTCAGCTGCTTGCTGCTGCTGCTCTCGGACTTTCCTTGCCCTTCTCGCCAGACCAGTCGCAGGGATGGGCACGGTGGCACGAAGCCACCAGCTGTGCCAGCCCTTTCCCTGTGCCTGGGAGGAGATCCCACCCCCTCAATCGTGGCGATTGGACAGCAGAGGAGGCGGCCGAGTTAGAGCCTGGCCAAAGAGCCCGATCAATGTTTGCCCTGTTGCTCCCAACCGTTTACACGCCGGGAGTGGCCTCCTTTGAGGCTGGCACACAGGACTCCCGCAAGGAATGCTCCGGCAGTGCCAAAGCCCGCTTTCTTCGGGAAACCAATGAAAGGACCCCGCAGGTTTTTGGGTGCTCTCTTTATTCATAAAAGACTTTGGAAAAAATGATCCTCGCCCTTCTGCTCTCCGTCTAGAAAATGAACGTATAAAATCTTTCCGGGAGGAGGTTTCTACGGGGCTGCAGTGACCCCCACCAGCCTTCCTTCCCCCAACTGCTGGTGACCCCCCCCCCCCCAATTCCCTGGGTTCAGTGCCGTTGATGGTGCTGGAGATCTCACACCTCGCTTGACAAGGGAAGCCCTCTGGTCCCTGAGGTGGCTTCTGCCCCCTGGGGGGGGAGGGGGCAAGAGAGCCATCTGCAACCAGCCCCCCCCCCCCGCTTCTGCCAGTGCAGCTCTGACTCAACTGCCGTTGTCACTGTTGGTTTGCAGCACCAGCCTCTTGGCGGGCGACACCCACCCTCCGCCTGAGCCCATGGAGTCCCTCTCCATCACCCACCGGGACTACAGGCAGGAGGGCTTCCATTCTGCCCCCCTGCCCCCCACCCAGGTAAGGGGCCCCTGGCCAGAATAGCATCCACCACCCCCTCCCCTCCTGTGCTTCCTCCTCATGGCTTCCTCTCCCCTTGCAGCCCCACGACTACC
Organism: Thamnophis elegans; assembly: GCF_009769535.1. NCBI lineage: Eukaryota > Metazoa > Chordata > Lepidosauria > Squamata > Natricidae > Thamnophis > Thamnophis elegans. Next base: position 106,145 of record NW_022473910.1, on the reverse strand, counting down.
GGCTGGAACAACCACAGACCTTCTGGCTTGAACATGCCCGGCAGGTGCCGGTGAGTGCCACCCTCTCCAATCTGTTGTTGCCATGCCCTTCTGCCCCCCCCTCCCATGAGGCTCATCCTTGAGAGGCTGTGAAGGACACGGCGGGCGGGCGGGCAGCCCGGGCACCTGTTGTTCCAGCAAGGGAGGGTTTGTTCTGGCCGGGCGGCTTGAACTCAGCCACGAGGACGGTGACCCATGCCAGAAGGGCAGCTCCACCCCCCGGCTGCTCTTCAGCCTTTTTACCCCCCTCCTGCACAGGGCACCTCCAGCATCCGGACTGGCGACACCCCTTTCAGGAAGTGTGCGACGTTCACCACCCCCCTCCCGGAATGCCTCGACCAGCCGTCGCTGTACAGCCCAGAAAACTGCCCCAATCTGTGAACACTTCCTTGCCGCCCCCCTGGCCCATTGGGAAAATACCAAGCTCATGCAGGCCGAGGGGGAATGGAGAGACCCTTCCTCAAAGTGTTGGTTTCCCTGTGAAATTCCTGCAAGAGCTGAAGGCCCAACCCCCAAAGCCGTTTCCAGGAAGTTCCCTTGCGCCGCCGCACCACCACCACCACCAAAGCATCCGGGCTGGATAGAGCCTTGCCATCCCTTCTCCTGCTAAATGGAGGAGGGGGCTGTTCTCCCTCTTTCCATTCGGACAAAACTGCTTGCCTGGTTCCTGAATTTGCAACCAAAGCGAGGAAATGAGCAGCAGGGCTGAAGGGCCGGCTCAGCCGGCTGAGCCGGGTGCGGGCATCGAATGGGTCCAGGAGGCCCCAGTGGGCAAGGCATCTGCAGTTGGGTCGGCAGGTGTGTTCCTGCTGCCCAGGTGTCACAGGCCAGGTGGGGAAGACCCCTCGGTGTCCAGGGCAGCAAGAGCCCCCTGCTGCTCCAAGCATAGCGCTGCCTCCCCTGGCGCAAAGCCCTCCTGGCCTGCAGGCTGGCTGCCTGGTGCTGCTCCAAGGCAGGGCAGACCCACCACCTGTCCGTCCGTCCGTTTGTTCATTTGTGGGAGCAGCTGCTCCTGCTGGGTCCCGCAGAGGGAGCCCCCTCCCCCTCAGATGACAGCCATCTTCTCTTCGCCCAGCAGCCAGTAGGTCCTCATCTTCCCTTTGCCCTGCCGGAAAGCAGACGCCTGCGTGAGGGGCCTCCTGCCCCCTTTATGACAATGCAGCCCACCCCGGAGCAGGGAAAGGGCAGCCCCTTCCCCACCCACCTTCATCTCCACGTCCCCCCGGAGCTCCAGCAGAAAGCAGCCAAACTCGTCCAGGATCTCCTTGGTGGCTGCCGAGATGTGGATCTTCAAGGCTGGAAGGGAGGGGGGGCAGGAGAGTGAATGCCCCCCAGGGTCCCCTTCCCAAAGAGCCCAGCAGCAGCGCACTTGGGGGTCTTGGGGCCCACAGCAGTGACACACCGCAATAAAGTTGATTAGACTAAACTAGGGAGGCTTTAGCTGTTCTTGTTGTGTCCCCCTCGCCCTTAAGGAGGTCCCAGCCCACTCGGCTTCTGGGAAACGGGGCAACCGTTGCACTGGAGCCTCTGCTGAAGACGAGAGGAGATCCACAAGGAAGTTGGGGCGGGGGCGCGGGCTGGAAAGAAGGTGAAGGGGGGCAGGCTCCAGAGGAGCGGGTGGTGAGGATGCACGGACCCTGCAGACAGAGCATTGGGAGGGGGGTCTCACCCTCGCCATTGGACTCCATGCGTGAAGCCGTGTTGACCGTGTCTCCAAAGAGGCAGTAGCGTGGCATCTTGAGGCCCACCACTCCTGCACCACTGGCCCTGCAGGAGGCAGAGGAGGGCGGCTGAACCGCTGGTGCTCTGTGCATGCTCAGGTGGGTGGGCCCTCGCCCGCCCTCGCCTGCTGGAGACTCACCCGAGTGGACCCCGATGCGCAGGCGCAGCTGCTCACTGGGCCGGTGCCGGATACGAAGGTCTTCACAGCCTCCAGGAGCGCCAGGGCCATGCGGACGATCTCGTGGGCATGGAGCTTGCCGTTTCGGACAGGCAGACCAGACACCACCATGTAGGCATCCCCAATGGTCTCCACCTACGGCCAGGGCCAAGGAGGAGGGTCAGACGGGGGAGGGGGCGGGCTCCCTGCAGGGCTGCTGTAGAGGAAGAGCCCCTCCCCCCAACCCAGCCAGGCTCACCTTGTAGACGTCAAAATTGTCAATGATGGCATCAAAGCAAGTGTAGAGGTCATTGAGGAGCGTCACCACCTGATGGGTGGGTGGGAGAGAGACAGGTGAGCTGGCTGGGCAGGTGAGGGGAGTCTAATCAAGCAAGAGTAGGTGGCCATCCGGGGCCAAAACCGGATGAGGCTGGGACCCTCCGCACCGCAGTTCCTGCTGATGCCCCGGGTGGAGTGTTCGACAGTTTTGGGAAAGCGAGAGACCAATTGACAGTTGAATGAGAAGCAGGGTGGGTTTCAACCGGCTCGTGGCGGTCCCTGCGTACCGGTTGGTCGGCGAACCCGGAAGTAAGTAACTTCCGGGAACGGCGAATCGCCCACCCGCCCGCCCGCGCTCCTTACCCGGTTTTGACGAGTTCTGCGCTTCCACGCATGCGCAGGACGCATACAGCGCCTGCGCGATCCTCCAGCAGCTGGAGCATTGCACAGACGCTAGTATGCATGCGTGCACCGCGCGCGTGCATGAGCCGCCGGCCCCGTTCCAACAGAACCGGTTGGAACGGGGCGAGAAACCCACCCTGATGAGAAGGACCAGATTGGAGACACTCAGCCCTGCAGGAGGGATAAGGAACCATTGGGAGGGGGATGAATAGCAACCTTTGCCTTTCCTCTGCTTCCCAATGGCTTCATTCACCCAACTCCCTAAGCCAGCACCAAACCCGATTGCTGTGTTCATGTAATATGTGACATCAAACCACTGGAGGACTGGAAAGTAGTCGCCTGATTCACGATCATTCCAAACCCCCCAAGGGGCTTAGTAAGAACGTGGCACTGAGCTCGGTGGGCTATGGTCATCCCCATCGACCAGGCGGTGAATCCTTTGGGCTCAGCATGCCAAAAATTCAGAAAAGGCCCACCTTGATTCTGTGGCATGTAATACCCCCACTCCAATTCACCTTGGTCAAAGAGGCCTCTCCAGGCCTCCCCCCCCCTCCCCCTGGACTACACCCCCAGGACCCTCAGAGAGTGGTCAACTTCCAGAGTGTCCGGAGGCCTGGCATGCCACCGCAAATGGCGTGGCGTGTACCTGTGACAGGCATTCCGTAGGTTTACCATTACTGCAATAGACCCCTCAACACAGCCACTCCACTTTCCCCAACAACCGGTACCTATGTTAAGTACTGGCCTTCTGCTTTGGACCAGCCATATTTATTGAGCCCAGGTGGCGCAGTGGTTAAATGCAGCACTGCAGGCTACTTCAGCTGACTGTTATCTGTAGTTCGGCTGTTCAAATCTCACCGGCTCAGGGTTGACTCAGCCTTCCATCCTTCCGAGGGGGTAAAATGAGGACCCGGATTGTTGTTGGGGGCAATATGCTGACTCTGTAAACTGCTTAGAGAAGGCTGAAAGCCCTATGAAGCGGTATTAAGTCTAACTGCTATTGCTATTGGTGGCCGCACCGCATGCACGGCTCCCCATCTACACTGGTGAGGAAAACAGACCTCACCCCAACTCCTCAGTGGAGGAACCTGGGAGCTCCTGACGTTCAAGGGAAACTGGCTGGTGGGAATCTGTCCTTCAACCTGCCCCAGCCAGTGGATGGGTGGGCGGCGGGTGGTGGTGGAGACTTCTCCAAGCCCAAACCAAGGAGGACCAGAGTCGGCCACATCCATTTCAGACCTGATAGGGACTACCTACCCACCTGTGCTGCAGCCTACCTGCATAGGGGTGCTCTCTGCCGACAAGGAGGTGAACCCTACAATGTCACTGAAGTAGATGGTGACACAGTCGAAGGCTTCGGCCTGCACCGTCTCGCCCCGCTTCAGCTGCTCAGCTACCGGACTGAGGGGTAGGAAGGAGAGGAGCTGCTGACCCTCCGAGCGGCCTCAGGCCACAGAGCCCGGAGGGAGGGAGGGAGGGAGGAGGCGGAAGTTGGACTCACTGGGGCAGGATCTGGTAGAGCAGATTCTCCGCCTTGCGCTTCTCCTCCAGGTAGGCCTGCGTGCGCTCTTCCACCAGTTTCTCCAGGTTGTTAGCGTACTGCTCCATGCGCGACAACAAATTGTCCAGGATGCTGGTACTTCTTCCCTGAGTCAGAGGTGGAGGGCAGGGTCCATAGTGGGGCAGGCAGGGTGGGGGAAGGGATGGGGGCCAGGACTGGGCATGTGCAAGTGCCACCCCTGAACCCCTCCCTCGGAAGCCTTTGGGTGAGAGGCAACACTGTTGTAGGTTGGGACTGTGGGAGCATCTGCCCTGCTGGAGTAGCCTCAGTTTCCACATACACCCAGCCCTGACTTCTCCTCCAGGAAGCCCACCCTTGAATCCTCTGGGTGGGAAGAGCACCCCCTCTTTGGGGAGGGGGCTATCTGTCACCGAGCCACAGAAGAGCCTGAGAAAGCTGGCTTTGGAGAGCCTCCTTTCCCTGCAGCCAGATTCCTATGCTGCCACAGGGAGCTTCCCTGGCTCCTTTGTCTCCATCTCAGGTCTCGGGGGGGGGGGCTCCCCATGGGGACCCTCAGTCCACGTTCAATGGGATAAGAGGGAGATTCTCTCCAGGGCCAGCTGGAACCCCCTTCATTAATTCATTCATTCATTCGTTATATTTATAGGCCGCCCAATCCCGGGCAGCTTCCACAGAACAAGAAAAGGAAAACAAACAAAAATAAAAATAAAAATTTGTAAGAATGTAAGAGTAGGAAAGAGGGGAGGAATCAGAAGAAGGGGGGAAGGTTAAAGGGGAGGAAGAGTAAGGAGAGAAGGGAAAGGAGAGGTGGAAAGAAGGAAGGAGAGAAGAAGAGAAGAAAGCGGGGTAGAGGAGGGAGGGAAGCAGGGAGGGAAGCAAGGAGGGAAGGAGGGAGGAAAGAAGGAGATAAGAGAAAGAAAGGCAAGAAGGAAGGGAAGAAAGGAGGAATCTAAGAGAAAAGAAGCAGAAGGAGGAAGGAGGACTAAGAGGGAATGTATAGAGAGGAAGGGGGAAGAGAGAGGAGGGAGGGAAGGAAGGAAAAAGGAGAAAGAAAGGGAAGGAAGGAGGGAAGGAGAGAAGGGGGAGGGAAGGAAGGATGGCAGAGAAGAAACGAGGGAAGGAAGAGGGAGGGAGGGGAAGATGCCTAACTTTGATGTCTATAACAATTTTGTTATTTGGAAATGTCTCGAAACATAGTCAAATGTAAAGCAAAACAGTGGCGGATGTGTATTGTCTTTTGCAATCTATTGGCTGTTGTATTTTTCTTTTACTAATAAAAAATTTTAAAAATTAAAAAAAAAATTTTTAAATTCTCCACGCGCATACGTTCAGATTGGGTTGGACCCTACATAATAAGGTCAACAGCCCCCAGGCTTGCCGGAACAGCCAGGTTTTAACAGCTTTCCTGAAGGCCATGAGGGTGGGTGAGGTCCGGACCTCTGGGGGCAGCTGATTCCACAGGGTCGAGCAGCCCAGAGAAGGCTCTCCTCCAAGGCCCCTTCAGGTACGTCGCATCTCATGAGAAGACAACCTTGGGATGGTTGCAACCAGATGCCCTGCCTGCCCTCCTGAGCAGCTTCTCCAGGCCGCGTGGAAGGAGACCTTCTACCCTTTCCCGCTCAGAGGGTCAGAAGCTGAAGCAGGAAGATCTCTCTCTCCTCTCTCTCTCTCACACACACACACACACACACCCACACACCAATCCCCCAGGGTGGGAGGAGAGGAGGCCTTACCTGTTGAACCGCCGGATGAAGGCTTTAATCTGGGCGAAATCCGGGCGCTCTGCTGGCTGCTGAGCCCAGCAGCGCTCCATCAGGAGCCAGCTCCTCGCTGTGCAGGCGGGTGTCGTGGTGGGCCGGAAGTAGGGCGGCTGCTGTTGCACACCTTCGCACAACCTCTGGGGGAGGGAGGAGTGGGGCGGGATGCACAGGAGTGAATGTGGGGGCAATGGGATGGAGGCACTGACTCGTGGGGGGAGAGGGTGACCGGCTGCTGGACAATGAGGAGAGAGAAGTGAACATGGCAATCGTGGGGGTGGAGGACGAGGGGAGGACACTGGAAAGACAGAGGTCACAGGGTCAACCTGGGTGGTCGCAGTAGCAGTCCAGCCAATGGCACAGCCAGCACCACCAGCCCTTTGCCGTTCTCTGGGGTGGAAGCCCCCAACTTCCGGCAGGCCTGGGGTCCCCTGCTGTGCCGGCAGGCCTGGGGTTGATGAGTTCCCCTCCCCTCTCGACTGGTATGGCTTTGTGATTTTCGTGTATTTTAATTATGTGTACTGTTGTTTATGTTCCCTTTCCCCTTTGAGTTGTTCGCCGCCTGAGTCCCTCCTGGAGAAGGGCGGCATACAAATAAACCAAATACAAATACAAATACAACTTGAATTCAAGCAGTGCCATCCTTTCCCTCCACCCCAGGTGTGGCCGTGGCAGCCAGAGCCCAGGTGAGCTGGTGGAAGAGGCTGGATGGGAATGGGGATCCTTCTCCCCAGGTGAGAAGCCCTTGCCTGCTCTCTGGGGAGGCCAGAAGACATAAGTGCAGCCTAAGTGTTCCCCCCCCCCAGGGAGGGGCTCCAGCCCGTGTCTCCCCGGAGCCCAGAGGCATTACTTCCACGCCTCTTCAGCAGCGCCCCTCAGATGGCCGGTCCCTCTGCTGGATCCATCCAGGCCGGAAGGCTCCTTGGCTGCAAGAGGTCAGCGCAGGGCGGTGGTGGGAGGAAATGGGGGGCCGGCTGCCTCCACTGCTGACCTTTCCTGATTCTCCGGCTGAGGCACCCTGATCAGCGCAGGCTGGAGGCCAGAGGACCAACATTTGCCAGGGAAAACTCCCAGGCTCTGGGCTTCCGCTCGGACCCCCGGCCCCTCCTCACCCTTGGGGCTGAGCTCTAGGCCCTCCACATAGAAGGCGCCGCTGCGCAGGGCGACCTCCTGCAGGATGATCCCAAAGCTGTAGACATCCGCCTTCTGCATGGCCGGCGGTGGCGGGAGCAGCGTCCCCTTCTGCAGCAGCTCCGGGGCCGTCCACAGCTTCTCTGGAGCAGGAGCCGGAGAGTCTGAGGTCAGGGGGTGCAGGCTTGAGCTTCCCCAGGGGCCACAGGGGGGCTTGCTGGGCACTCACTGGCAGAGCGCATGGTTGCTCTCGCTCTCATGGCCCTGGCGGAAGCTGGCCAGGCCGTAATCCGTGATCTTGAGCACGAAGCGACTGTCCACCAGTTGCAGGATTTGAGGCTGCCGTGGTAGCCAATGATGCTGTTGTGCAGGAAGACCATGCCCTGTGTGATGCACAGTCAGAAGCCTGGAGAAGCTAGCAGAGCCTCCGCTGGGGGGGGGGACCTCTGGGGTGAGGGAAACGGCCAGGTGTCCCGCACAATCCCCCCCTCTCGGTTGCCAGAAGCCCCTCTCCTCACCTTCACATGTCATTGATGAGGCGTAGCGGAACATCCAGTCCAGGTTGATGCTCTCGTTCTCCAGAATGTCCTGGCCGGGCCATGGGGGAAGGGGCAGAGGTCAGCTTTGGCCACAGTCCAGCAGGGGGAGCCCTGCCTCCCCCCCCCATCCTGGACAGCCACCTCACCTGCAGACTGCCACGAGGACAGTACTCCGTCACGATGCAGATGTTGGGGGGGTCAATGCACGCCCCAGAACCGGGTCAGGTGGTTGAACTGGATATCCCGCATCTGTGGGGCAGCAAGCATGGAGCGGGGGCCAGTGTCTCCCTCCCTGCAGCAGAGGCTTCCCCCCCCACAACCCCCAGAGTAGTCAGCCCCCCCCCCCAGTACATACGTGTTTGAGCTCGAACAGCACCTGCCGCGTCAGCTCAATCCGCTTCTTGTTGACGTGTTTAATGGCCACCACATTTCCCTGGAGGGCAAGAGACGAGCAGAGGGAGTTCAGCCGGCCTGACCTCCAAGGCGGCTGGGGTGGAGTGGAGGGAATAGTGTCTCTCTATTACTGTAACGCGCTCTACATGGGGCTGCCCTTGAAGAGTGTCCGAAGACTTCAGTTAGTCCAGAATGCAGCCGCGCGAGCGATATCGGGTGTATCTAGGTACACCCATGTTACACCTATCCTCCGCGACCTGCACTGCCTGCCCATTGGTCTCCGGACACGCTTCAAGGTGCTAGTCGTTACTTATAAAGCCCTTCATGGCATCGGACCTGGGTACCTGAGAGACCGCCTCCTGCCAATTACCTCCCAAAGACCGATTCGATCACACAGACTAGGCCTTCTCCGGATTCCATCTGCCAGCCAATGTCGGCTGGTGACCCCCCGGGGGAGAGCCTTCTCTGTTGCAGCTCCGGCCCTCTGGAATGAGCTCCCCGTGGAGATCCGGACCCTTACGACCCTCCAGGCCTTCTGTAAAGCCACTAAGTCCTGGCTGCTCCGGCAGGCCGGGGGCTGTTGAAGTATCCAGCCCACGGTAACGATGAATGTTGTTGTATTTTAAATTGTTTGTTTGTCTTATTTATTCCCTTCCCCTTTTTATTGTAAGCCGCCGGGAGTCCTCCGGGAGTGGCGGCATACAAGACTAATAAACATACATACAAACATACATACATACGTCTCACCTTGAAGAGTCCTGTGTTGGCAAAGATCTGATACTTGCCTGGCCGTCATGAGGGAGCCATAACTGGAGCCACGCTGGAGAGAAGCCACGGCAGAGAGTCACAGGCAACCGAGGCCGAGTGGGAAGGAGGGGGGGGAAGGACCCCCATAAAATCTGGGGGGGCTGGGGAACAGGTGGGGGGGCTGGGTCTTGGAGGGACACCCCGTGGGTGCCCCATAGTACCTACCAGCGAGAGGGTGAGTCGGCTGCCCGCTCCCTTGTGGTAGCGCTCCGAGCCCCCAAACTGCAGGTCCTCCCAGCGGATCCGCCACAGCATGCTTGCCAGCTCCTTCTCCAGCATCAGCTTCCTGCCAAGAGCCAGCTGAGCTCCCTTCCCCAAGTCCCCTGCTACTGGACCCGGCCTGGGCTCAGGGCTGAGCCTGCAGCACAAGAGCCAGAAGAGGTGGCCACTACAGCCATGCCCCTCCCCCGGTTCCTGCCCAGGGCACCCCCCTTCTCCCCCACTGAATTCCAGTGGCCGCCAAAAGCTTGCCCAGGCACCTGAAGATCAGGAAGCTGGAAACCCCAAACATGATGAAGGTCAATCCGGCCCCCAGTGCCAGGATAGCCAGGGTGCTGAGCGCGCCTACAAGGATACAGCAAATCAATGAGCGTCCCCCGCCTGCCAGCCCCCCACCCCGAGAGGCGCCCTGAAAGGCACAGGCTGGGTGTCACTGGTGGGGGGGTCTCTCTGGGCAGGGAGGGGGAATAGGTCCGCTGGGAGGGAGAGAACCAGCTTCCCACAGCAGGCAGCCCATCCAAAGGAGGGAGGGGAAAAGGGGGGGCAGTCAGGGTCCTCCAAAGCTCTCCCAGGGTGAAGGGAGTCCTATCTCTCCCCCAACACCCACTTTGTCACAGGAGGGGTCATCCATGTCAAAACAGGGGGGGTTATCGAGGGGCGGCTGCCCCTTGACCCAGTGGATGGGGCCCAGCCACTTCAGCTGCTTCTCCGATCCCACGTAGTGTCCAACCACCTGTGGGCAAAAGCCAGATGTTGCGGTTCTCCGTCCCCCTGGAGAATGAGGGGTGACTGCCCCAGACTTTTTCCCTCCGGGAGAAAGAAGGGCTAGGGAGGACCAGGATGCTGGGAGGGGGACTGGGGCTGCATGAGGGCCTCCAGCCTACCTGGTACTCGCCACTCTCCCCCTCCATCATGGCCCACAGGTTGAAGTCTGTGTCGCGGTCGTTGTTCTGATCCATGCTCACGGTGCCAGTGATCCCTGGAGGAGCAAACGCGGCCATGTATTTGGGTCAGGTCCTGGGAGCACTTGGGGCCAGCAGCGCCATCATCCTGGATGGAGCTGGGGACAGGTCACTCCCCAGGGCACCTCACCCAGGAGGCCCTGCCTGGACCTGAGACCCAGCCTCCCCTCCAGCCCCCCCCCCGTCCACCTAATCAGGTCTCTTCTGGTTCTGGGACCCCCTCCTTGCAGCCCCCGTACCCTGGAACCTGCGGCCCTTCATCTTCTCCAGAATGCGCTGTTATTGAGCCGGGTGTCGCCCTCACGGAGGGTCTCGTTCAGGGCCAAGGCGTAGAGGAGCAGCCCATCGTGGAAGCAGCCGGCCACCAGGTTCTTCTGTTGTTGGGGGGCGGGAGAACCAAGAGGGAGAGGGAGGGATTGCTCGGTGCTGTGACCAGGGAAGCCAAGCACTCGAACGGCCCAGACCTTCCCCCCCCTCCCCGTCTAGAGTGGCAGCAGGAATATGGGGTTCCTGCCCCATTAATTTAACCTGGCCTCAGTTATGTGGTACCTTTGGATACCCCAAATTCCCACAAGCAACAGAGTGTAAAGAGCAGGACCCAGCAGGCCTTCTCTGCGGGTACAGAGAGTCCCACCTGCACCCAAAAGGCAGAGGGGGCCCTTCGATCCGGAGGCTGAATAGGCAGGAAACATGAAAGGGGAACAAAATCTCTCGGCTGCCCAAAGGAACCAGGAACAGCTGCGGGTTCCGGCTCAGCTTTTGCCAACAACCCAGATTTCCTTCAGCCTGATGCCTCCCGTGCCCCACCAGGCTCTCTGCGGGAGGATCCGTCGCCAGCATCCCCCCACAGCCGGTTCACACAAGAGGCCGAACGCGGCTAAATGGCACCTGGGCTCCTGCAATCCTAAATTGCATTATCCGAGGAACACAATTGAGAGCAAGCGAGGCACTTTATTTGTATTTAGCGCATGGCAGGTGTTAGCCAGGGATCACCGAGGGGGCTGCTGCCTCTGGGAAAGGGGTTTTGGGGCATTGTTATCTTTACCCGCGGGACCCTGAATGCTGCTAGGCAATCAGGGGAAGCTCCTTTCTTGTCCCAAGTGAGGTACTGATGCCCCTCTACGAAGCCCTAGTAAGATTCCGTGACCCGTCAAAACCACGGTCCACAAAAGCGCGATCGACGAAAGCGCGCATTTGACGTCATCACAGCGCGACGAAAACATCGCGCTGTGATGGAAAAATGTAAAAATAAAGCGAAAACCTACCCTAACCCCCCCAAACCTAACCCTAACCTAAACCTAACCCTAACCCTTAACCTAACCCTAATCTAACCTAAACCTAACCCTTAACCTAATGCTAAACCTAACGCTAACCCTTAACCTAACGCTAAACGTACCCTAACCCTAACCCTTACCTAACCCTAAATCTAACCCTAAACCTAACCCTTAATCTAACCCTAACCCTACCCTAAACCTAACCGTAAGATTCCACCCCTGGAATCCTGCAACCAGTTTTGGCACCACACCATAAAAAAAAGAGGTTGAGACTCTAGAAAGAATGCGAGAAGTGCAACCAGGATATGAGAGGACCGGAGGCTAAAAATGAAACAGTTGCGGGAACCAGACATGGCTGGTCTAGGGAAGAGAAGGACCAGGGTGACATGATAGCACTGTTCTGATATTTGAGGAATAAGGATGGAAACTGAACAAGGAGAGATTCAACCTGGAATTAAGGAGGAATTCCTGAAAGTGAGAACAATCAACCCAGAAGTTGTGTCATTGTTAATTTTAATTGGGTTTGGGGATATCCTATTTAATTTCTTTTTAACTTTTGTAGTATGTGTTTCTTTTAATATGTATGCCGCCCTGAGTCCTTGGGAAGGGCGGCATATAAATCAAAAACCTCAAAACCTCAGAAGTTGTGTGAGCTTCATCACTGGATGCTTTCAAGAAGAGACTGGACTGAGCCGAGGTGGCGCAGTGGTTAAATGCAGTACTGCAGTTTACTTCAGCTGACTGCAGTTCTGCAGTTGGCTGTTCAAATCTCACCGGCTCAGGGTTGACTCAGCCTTCCATCCTTCCGAGGTGGGTAAAATGAGGACCCTTGTTGTTGGGGCGATATGCTGACTCTGTAAACCGCTTAGGAGGGCTGAAAGCCCTAGAAGCGGTATATAAGTCTAACTGCTATTGCTATTGCTATTGACATCGTCAGAAGTGCTGCAGGGTCCCCTTATACCATAAGAATGAATGCCATTCCAGCAGCAAGTCGTGACCCTCTAAATTCAAAAGCCTAACATTTCTTACATTATCCAATCCTTAATCCACATCAGGCTTGTTGCCTGGCAATATAGCTCCCAGTCGGGTAAGCCCAATCCTCCTCTTGTTTTAGCGTCTTGCAACACTTTAAGTTTTTTCTTTTTTTTCCCCTGCCAATATAAATTTCAACATCATTTTATTTAGATCTTCAAAATAGTCTTTCCCCAATCTAATTGGGATTGTCTAGAACAGTGTTTCTCAACCTTGGCAATTTGAAGATGTCCGGACTTCAACTCCCAGAATTCCCCAGCCAGCGAATGCTGGCTGGGAATTCTGGGTTGAAGTCCGGGTATCTTCAAGTTGCCAAGGTTGAGAAACACTGGTCTAGAACAAGTATAAGATTCTAGGTAAAATGTTCATTTTAATTGTTGAGATTCTCCCAATCTTTGATAATTGTAATTTTTCCCCATTTCATCAAGTCATCATGGTTACTTTAGAAGACATTATATAAGAGAGGCTCTGTTATTAAACTGGGAGAAGATTAAAAATTATATTATTTAAAAATTCCAGTCTGGATATTAACCATTGAAGCCTTTTCATATTCAATAATATACAAAAAGGAACAAACAGATATGCCGAACTATTAAATACAGAGGGTGAACTTAAATCCATTCAAGATTTGAAACAGGAAGAATCAAAATTAATTGGTATTCATATGTGCAAATACATTCTAGATACAATGAAGATCGAAAAATGGAGGTTTTTATTATATATGACTGAATTAGATAAAATCTTAACAAGTACTGATGAAAAAGTAATTAAAAACTTATAGCTACCTATTAGAGGTGAAGCTACAGGAAGACAAGTTAAAGAAACTATGTTAGCTTCGGGGGGGGGGATTTTGTGAATGGGATTGACCTAGAGAAATGGCAAAAACTGTGGACTCAAAACTATAAAATGACAATGTCAACTGCATATAAGAGAATTTGTATAAGATGTTTTAAAGGTGGCATGTCCCCAACGAGATAGCAAGAATGTCGAAGAACAAATCCGAAAAATGCTGGAAATGTCATCAGACGCCGGCTCATACTACCACATGTGGTGGACTTGTACTGAAGCTAAAAGATATGGACTAAATCCACATGTGGTTGGAGAAAATGATACATAAACATAGACTTAAAACCAGAACTTTTCTTATTGGGAATCATACCAGAAACATACAATAAAGATTTGAAATATTTGATTGTAAATGTTTTAACAGCTTCTAGAATTGTATTTGCAAAAAATTGGAAAAATGAGAAAATACCAACACAGGACAAAACTATTCGGAAGATAATAGAACATGCTGAAATGAGTAGACTTACATTTGAAATGAGAGAACAGGAGGATGAGCAATTTTATAAGGTCTGGATTTGTGTTATCAATGGTTGGATAAAAAAACTTGGAAATGAATTGTTTATTAATGTACTACCAGAAAGTTATAGTCATTGTTATGAAAGGTTTTTTGCTATGAAATAAGAGTGTTTGATCATATGATAATAAAGGATAATAATGTATCCAATGTATAAGAATTGGATGATTTGCATCCTCGTGACCCGTCAAAACCGCGCTCGACTAAGCCGCGCCCGATTAAACCGCGTCGCTGACGTCATCAACAGGGCGACAACAGCGAGCGCGGAGAAAGAAGGGCGCTTTAATAGCGCTTTGAAAGCAAGCCGATTCAACTTAAGGTAAGGGTTAGCTTTAGGGTTAGGTTAGGGTTAGGTTAGGTTAGGTTTAGGGTTAGGTTAAGGGTTAGATTAGGTTTAGGGTTAGGTTAAGGGTTAGGGTTGTTAGGTTAGGGTTAGTAAGGGTTAGGTTAAGGGTTAGGTTTAGGGTTAGGTTTAGGATTAGGTTTAGGGGGGTTAGGTTTAGGTTTAGGGTTAATTTTAGGTTTAGGGTTTACAGCGTGCTTCTGTCTCCGCGCTGTTGTCGCCCTGTTGATGACGTCAGCGACGCGGTTTAGTCGTGCGCGGTTTAGTAGAGCGCGGTTTTGTGGTGGAACCTTGAACCCTATGTATAATTGTAAGTATTGACCATGTTATACTGGAAAGATTTTTATATGTTAAATGGACTAATGATGATGTAATGAATAATTGATACATACATGAATTGAAATGTTCAATAACTCCTTGGATTAGCAATGGGAAACTATTTCTGGAGTTGAATATGCCGCATTATAAGTATTGTATACTCTATGGATGATTAATTTAGCAGTAACTGAACACATAATGCTCAATGACAAGGAGTATTTAGTTTTTAATTGTAAAAACTGATGCGTAACCAAACGACATGCTTGATGAAATTGAGGAAAGTTTTTTTGTATGTTTTGTTTTGTTTTGTTTGTTTAAAAATAAAAATAAAATTTAAAATGCTGCAGGATCTCCTGCTTCAGGGTGGGAGTTGGACTAGATGACCTACAAGGTCCCTTCCATTAATCTATGAAATTCTGCTAATCTGCTCCAAGGCTCTGGCTGCAGAAGAGCCAGAAGGCAGCAGGTGAGGGGGGGGGCTCCATTGCTGTCAGGCCCTTGGGGGAACTGAATGCAGCCGCTTGTCCCGCGGACTCCTCTGTGCTTGGGGACCGTGAATGAGCAGGCCTGGCTGTTCAGCCAACGGATTGGTCAGCAGGTGAACAGCCAATCAGGAAACAGATTTGCTCAGTGAACAATGAAGGGAGAGGTGTGAATGCAGCCCCCCCTCTTCTCCTTAAAGCCTCTTTCTGCCTGTCTGTGGGTTCCTGGGAAATGGCACAGAGGGGGGAGCCTAAAAATGGAGCAGCCCCATGGGGAGGGGGCAGGATGTGTGTGGGAGGTGGCCGCTGTTTCCTGTCTGCACCCAGAGTCGCCTCCACAGCCTGGTTAAAGGGGCCCCTGGTGCTTCCCCCCCCCCATGGGAAGGAAAAGGTTAATTGCTCACACTCACCTCTTGCAAAAGGGGAATGCACAAAAACAATCCCCTCCCCTACAGTGCTGGGAGAGGTTTTGAGGTTTGAGGTTTTATTGGGATTTATCTGCCGCCCTTTTCCCTGAGGGACTCAGGCGGCTTACACACCACAGGGGAGGGAAGTGCAAGGTCAAAACAACACTTTGTGAACAAAGAAAATAATAAACACACTTTCATTCAGCAATCAAACACTCGGGCGGGTGAATTGGGAACCTATCCCCAGGCCTGCTGGGAGCCAGATCTGAGGGCTGCGCGGAAGGTCTGGATGGTGGTGAGGGTGCGATCTCAACGGAGATCGTTCCACAGGGTCGGAGCTGCAACAGAAAAGGCTCTCCTCCGTGTGGTCGCCAGTCGACATTGACCAGCTGATGGAATTCGGAGGAGGCCCATCTGTGCGATCTGATTGGTCGATTTAGGAGAGGTAATCGCAGAAGCGGTCTCTCAGTACCCAATCCAATGGAGTGGATGGGACCCCCTCCTGCCCCAGTTCAAGGGCATCAGTTCAACAAGGCACTGCTTCTTCCGCCCCAGTGCTGGCCCAGGAGGGGGGCGTTTGCTTCCAGGCCAAACACCCTTCCCTGAGAGGTGCCATTCACCTGAGCAGTGGGGGGGGGAGGCAGGCTGCTCCTCCCTGCAAGGAGCTCAAGAGGGCAGGGCTGGTTCTCTTTCAGGAGAACGCTCCCCCCCCCAATCAACCTGGTGAAGCTTATCTTGGGGCCGCCCAGTAAGGGTTCCACCACAAAACCGCGCTCGACTAAACCGCGTCCGACTAAACCGCGTAGCTGACGTCATCAACAGGTGACAACAGCGCGGAGACAGAAGCATGCTGTAAACGCTAAACCTAAAATAACCCCTAAACCAAAACTAACCCCCCTAAACCTAAACCTAATCCTAACCTAACCCTAAACCTAACCCTAAACCTAATCCTAAACCTAACCCTAACCCTAACCCTAAACCTAACCCTAACCCTAAACCTAACCCTAACCCTAACCCTTAACCTAACCCTAAACTAACCCTTAACCTAACCCTAACCCTAACCTAAACCTAATCCTAACCCTTAACCTAACCCTAACCCTAACCCTTAACCTAACCCTAACCCTAACCCTTAACCTAACCCTAAACCTAACCCTTAACCTAACCCTTAACCTAACCCTAAACCTAATCCTAACCCTTAACCTAACCCTAAACCTAACCCTTAACCTAACCCTTAACCTAACCCTAAACCTAATCCTAACCCTTAACCTAACCCTAACCCTAACCCTTAACCTAACCCTAACCTAACCTTAACCTAACCCTAACCCTAACCCTAACCCTAAACCTAACCCTAAACCAACCCTAACCTAACCCTAAACCTAACCCTAACCCTAAACCTAACCCTAACGCTAAACCTAACGCTAAACCTAACGCTAAACCTAACCCTTAACCTAACGCTAACCTAACCCTAACCCTAACCCTTAACCTAACCCTAACCCTTAAACTAACCCTAAAGCTAACCCTAAAGCTAACCCTAAAGCTAACCCTAACCTAACCCTAAACCTAACCCTTAACCTAACCCTAAACCTAACCCTAACCCTAAACCTAACCCTAAACCTAACCCTAAACCTAACCCTAACCTACCCTAACCTAACCCTAAACCTAACCCTTACCTTAAGTTGAATCCGCTTGCTTTCAAAGCGCTATTTAAAGCGCCCTTCTTTCTCCGTGCTGGCTGTTGTCGCCCTGTTGATGACGTCAGCGATGCGGTTTTATCGGCGCGGCTTAGTCGAGCGCGGTTTTGACGGGTCACGCCCAGTAAGGAGCAGCCCTGGGAGTAGAACCCACACACAGACCTGCTTTGAAGCAGGGTAGCCGTGGGCATCTTTTATCCGGAAGGCTGATGGTAGCTGGTAATTCCTGGTCCATCGCCAGGCAGAAGTTTGGGCAGAGATCAGAGATGGGTTGCTCCCAGTTCGACTGCGTGAAGTAAAACAGTAGTAAAACAGGGAGCAAGCCACCTCTGGAGGAGCTCCTGCCCTCAGCCTTGGAGGATGGGTGTGACACACACATACCCCTCCCTCTTCCTCCCAGCCCCTCAGGTTGCTGGCTGCCTGGACCAACCGGGTCCCCTCCCCAGCCCCCCAGAGTTGGCCTTGGCTGGCTGCAGGGGTGCTGAAGAGGTTCCCCTGTGGCCTCTCTCCTCCAGAGCTTGTGGGGTTCCCCCCCCCCAGAGAGGGGGCTTTCAAAGTCCTCTACTCGGAATTTGGGGAGCTTCATCACTGGAGGCTTTCAAGAAGAGACTGGACTGCCATTGGTCAGAAATGGTGTGAGGTCTCCTCCTTGGGGGTGGGGGTGGACTAGATGACCTACAAGGTCCCTTCCGTGAATCTGTAAAGCTCACTGCAAGCCGAGGCCAAGAAAGATCCTCCCACCCCCGCATGCAGGTCTTCCCTTGCCAGCTGAGGGTCCCCCTCAAAGAGGGCATTGAAACTCTCTGGATCCCCCTCTGGAGACCCCCGCCAAGGGCACCCTGGGTGGGGAAGGGTCCCGTTCGTTCTCTGGGCTTTTATGCTCACAGATGGGGGGGGGGGTCTGACTGGACCGTCTGGAAAGCTCTCGAGTGCAGCTTTGGGGTTCCACCACAAACCGCGGTAGACAAAAGCGCGCTCGACGAAAGCGCGTATGTGACGTCATCACAGCACGACGAAAACATCGCGCTGTGAGCGGTAAACTTAAAAATAAAGCGAAA
The DNA here is from genome assembly GCF_009769535.1 of Thamnophis elegans. Lineage (NCBI taxonomy): Eukaryota > Metazoa > Chordata > Lepidosauria > Squamata > Natricidae > Thamnophis > Thamnophis elegans. The sequence continues at coordinate 88,251 of NW_022473910.1, read as the reverse complement.
ACCTTACCCTAACCCCCCCCAAACCTAACCCTAACCCTAACCCTAAACCTAACCCTTAACCTAACCGTAAACCTAACCCTAAACCTAACCCTTAACCTAACGCTAAACCTAACTAACGCTAACCTTAACCTAACGCTAAACCTAACCCTAACGCTAATGTAACCCTAAACCTAACCCTTACCTTTATGTGAATCGGCTTGCTTTAATTTTATTTTAATTTCAATGTAATTTATTTTTAATTTTTTTCGTCGCGCTGCTGATGACGTCAGGTACGCGCTTTCGTCAAGCGCGGTTTTGTCTACCGTGGTTTTGACGGGTCACGCAGCTTTGGAGGGCCATATAACATACAGCCCGTCTGCCCCCCACTGAGCCCAGCAGAGCCATCCCAGCCTAGCAGGTGAGGAGGAGAGAAAGGCTGAGGGGCTGGACAGGATGGGACAGCTTTGCAGAGGGATTTCTCCCCCCCCCCCGCAATGAGAGTGTGCGTGTGCTCCCTCATTTGAACCTCCTTGCCTTCCGATCCCCTCCAGGGAGCCCCTGCCCAGCCAGGGAGTCTCGGTGCCATCTTCCCAATGCAGCCAAGTTCCTCTCCAGAGTTGCTGCATCTGCTTCAGTTGGGCCCCCGCCAGGGACAGCAAGAGCAAAAATGGGGCCCAGGCTTCGCAGACACCCTCAAAGCAGCTGCACCCCCAAACCAAGGGAGGAAGGAGGCGGCTACCTTGACGCATCGAGGAAGGAGCCCCAGAGCCAGATGTTGCTCTGCCTCCTTCTGCCAGGACCAGGAAAGGGGAGCCGGGCCCTTTTCCGCTGTCAGGGCCTCAATCCACACTCGGGAAGCCCCGGAATGACCTGAGCTGACCTCCAGCCCTCAGGACCACAAGGAGCTGCTGCTCACTCGGTGCAAAGCCACAGCCGGCCGGCTGACCCCCGAGAGACAGAGGGGGCTTCTCCCAAAGCGGCAGAGGCGGAGGCCGGCCCTGCCACAGGCCGCTACCCGAGCAGCCTGGGAACCGTCCCACCGGCTTTGGCTCTGTGAAGCCGCGCGTGGCCAGCTTTGGCTCTGTGAAGCCGGGCGTTGGCCAGCCGCTTTGGCTCTGTGAAGCCGGGCGTGGCCAGTCGCTCTGGGCAAAGACCGCCTGTGTTGGCCCAGCCCCCGCCTGGCTCTCCTTGCCCGAGGCTCTGCAGGTGCGGAGAGCTTTGGCTGGACGGCTGTCAGGCAGCCTCCCTCCCTCTCTGTCTGTCAGAGGTGTTACTTTGGGGGGGGGTCCTCTTGCCCTGCTAAGAGCTCTGGGTGGGGGAAGGGCTTCCAGAGGGGTGGGGGTGGGGGCTTACCAGTGAAACACTGAGCTCCACCTGATACTCCTGCCGAGCCCGCAGGATCACCTGGTTCTGGAAGTTTCGGTACTCCGGAGTCTGGGGCTCATGATAGGTGATCAGTAACACCGTCTGCAAAAAAAAAAGGCCATTGGCTGAGGGACACGGGAGCCATGTGCCCCCCTGCAGGTGAGGCACCAGCCTTCTCCCTCCTGCAATCTCTCTCTCTCTCACACACACACACAAACATACGCACCATGCTCCCAGCACGTAGCTCTCTGGAAATCTCACACCAGGCTGCCAAATGTCTCCCATCTGCCCTCGTCGGGGGGGGGGGGGGAGCAGCGAGTGGGGGCTTTGCAACCTCTGGGGGCTGCTTGTGGCTCCCCTTGCCTCAGGCACAAGCCCCCTGCGCCTTGCCCACCCTGCCTGTCCCCCCCCCCCCACCTCCCCATCTGCTCCTCCTGAGCATTTCTGCAAAGCCTCAGCCTCTTTGGGGGGGGGAGGGGGAGCAAAGGCTCTTGCCATGCTCAACACGTGCATTTGGAAAGGGGGGAGGGGGCTGAGAGGAAGGGGCGAGGAACCCCGTCTGCACTTCCAGCAAGGTTTGGCTTCATCGCAGCCCCCCCCCACAAACACAAACATTTGGAGGCAAGCAGCTGTTGGCCACGTGGAGTTGGCCTGTCTGTCTGTCAGGGCCAGGGGCACCCAGGGAGTAAAAGCTCTCAGGCCGTCCAGGTGTGGGCTGGATGCTCGCCAGGGGGTTCTGCTCTGCTTTGTCCATAGCAGTCCCCGTCAGCAAGGGGTTGAATTCTTGCCCCTCTCAGCTCCTCCTGCAGAAGAGACCTGGGACTCTCCCCTCTCCTTTGCAGCCAGCAGAGGGAGGGGGCACTGGGAGGGGCTTCCCCGGGGTTTAGGCACAGACTGGGTAGCAAGTGGTTGACCCCCTGACGCATCCCCCCTGGCACTCCACACCTCAGCTCTTCTAGCCCTTGAGTTCCTGCCAGGCCCTGGGCAGAGAGAGACACGCGCAGCCTTCCTCTTTAGAGGACTGAGACCCACAAGTCCTTCCCCTCTGAGCAAGAGAAGCCCTAGGCCCAGGGAGAGACCCCCAGAGTAGAGCAGGGGGGAGGAGGAGAAGGAGGCTTCACCCCGGCCACCCAATGGACTCACCCACACTCTGACCCGTCCTTGAGGGTAGAGCCAGCCTCTCCGAAGAGCAGGCAGCGGGGCTCCCCTCTGCCCAGCCCAGGTCCTTCCGAGAAAGGCCTGGGGAGGCCCTTCCTTCCCCCGAGATGGCAGCCTCAGCATCCCTGCCGTTTCCCCACGCTGGGTGTCCAAGGGTGCCAGCTCCCTTCTCCGACTTCTGGACTGACCTGGAAGGCCTCCCGCAAGATGCCCGAGTCCTGGCCCTCCTTGCTCTGCCAGGGCTTGGCAGCCCCCCGGTGCCCGTCCTCTTGCAGGCTCTCTCCGAAGACATCCACGTAGAAGAAGACGTAGTCGCCTTGGGTCATGCCCTCCGACTGGGCTCGACGCATGACTTGGTGCAGCATCTCCAGGGGGCCACAGATGTAGATGACTGGCGAGAGAAGAAGGGCAGGAGGGACCCCCGTCTGGTCAGCCGCTTTCCCTGTCCGTCTCCCAGAACCCCGCTCCCCACGGCTGACAGTGGAGCGCCCGTGGGGCTCCCGGAGGTCTCTGGAAATGACCCCCACATTGTCATGCTCCTGGTTAGAAACGAGAAGGAGTCGTACTCCCGTGGCAAGTATCAGATGTCATTGTATTTAGTGAATGCGAAATGTCGCTTTCATTTCAATCAAACATTTATTTATTTATTTATTTATTTATTTATTATTTATTTATTTGTCTTGTATGCGCCCACTCCCGGAGGACTCCGGGCGGCTCACAAAAGACAAGGGAAAGGGGGAAAACGAGACAAGACAACGTATTAAAAACAAAACCAACATTCACAATTTCCGTGGAGGTAAATGCTTCTCAGCCCCCCCCCCCCAGCCTGATTTGATTTGATTTGATTTGATTTTGATTTGATTTGTCTTGTATGCCGCCCACTCCCGGAGGACTCCGGGCGGCTTACAATAGACAAGGGAAAGGGGGGAAAACTAGACAAAGACAACACTTTAAAAACAAAACCGCAACATTCACAATTTCCGTGGGGCTGGATATTTCACAGGCCCCCGGCCAGCTGGAGCAGCCAGGACTTGGTGGCTTTGCGGAAGGCCGGGAGGGTAGTGAGGGTCCGGATCTCAACAGGGAGGTCGTTCCAGAGGGCCGGAGCTGCAACAGAGAAGGCTCTCCCCCGGGGGGTCGCCAGCCGACATTGGCTGGCAGATGGAATCCGGAGGAGACCTAACCTGTGCGATCTAATTGGTCTGAGAGAGGTAATCGGCAGGAGGCGGTCTCTCAGGTACCCAGGTCCGATGCCATGTAGGGCTTTATAGGTAGCGACCAGCACCTTGAAGCGGATTCGGAAACCAATGGGCAGCCAGTGCAGCTCGCGGAGGATAGGTGTAACGTGGGTGTACCTTGGTGCACCCACAATCGCTCGCGCGGCTGCATTCTGGACTAATTGGAGTTTCGAACACTCTTCAAGGGCAGCCCCATGTAGAGCGCATTACAATAATCCAGTCAAATGGATTGCTTTGTCCCCAACTGTCTTGGGGACAAAGTTGTCCCCAACTGTTGTCCCCAACTGACAACAGTTGTCCCCAACTGTCCCAGCATTCGCTGGCTGGGGAATTCTGGGAGTTAAAGTCCGGACATCTTCAAGTGGCCAAGGTTGAGAAACACTGAACTAGTAACTAAGGAGGAATTTCCTGACAGCGAGGACACCAACCAGTGGAACGGCTTCGCCGTCAGAAGTTGTGGGGGCTCCATCACTGGAGGTTTTAAAGAAGAGACTGGACAGACGTTTGTCTGGAAGGTCGAGGGTCTCCTGCTTGAGCAGGGGGTTGGACTAGAAGACCTCCAGGGTCCCCTCCAGCTCTGTGATTCTGTTAAGACCACTCAGGGTCTTGAGAAGGAGAAAACCCCGAAGGGATTTCCCTACCCAGTGCAGATCTCCAGAGAAAGGAGAGGAATCTTGGATGCTCTCTGAGATTGGTTGCTTCCTTGCAGATGTTTGATTAGCCGAACCAGGTAACCCCGTCAGACACAACAAGGTTAAGGCTGGAGCAGCTGTGAGAAATTGCCAGTTAGGCTTCTCACAGGCAAATGTGGAGAATTTACTGTGCAGTTTACGAGATGCACATCATCATCTTAGCAGAAGCAATTAACCGCAAGCAGGGGAATCATGGGGCGCTAGAGCAATTCAGCTACCCAGCAATTCACTTCAAGGGGGAAAGGCCCCATTCCGGGCCCTGGAGCCCCAACAGATGGTGGAGGGGGCACCACTCCAGAGCCATTCCTTGCCTTACGCCAGAGGTGGGTTCCTATCAGTTCGCACCTATTCGGTAGAACCGGTTCGTCAAATCTACCAAACCGGTTAGAAGAGGTTCCACCAGTGGACCCGGAAAGCAGGCCACACCTACAGAAGAGCTTCCAAACATTTTTGAAACCCACCACACACACACACACACACACACTCACACAGAGAGAGAAAGAGAAAGAAAGGAAGAAAGAAAGAAAGAAAGAAAGAAAGAAAGAAAAAAAGAAAGAAAGAAAGAAAAAAAAAGAAAGAAAAGGAGAGAGATGAAAGAAAAAAAGGAAAAAGGGGACAGAGAGACAAAAGGAAGGGGAGAGAGAGAGAGAGAGAGAGAGGAGAGAGAGAGAGAGAACACATGGCCTGCAAGCCACTCCCACCAGGTCACATGGCTGGCAAGCCACTCCCACAAAGGAGGCCACACCCACAGAGTAGGTTCGAATTTTTTTTGAAACCCACCACTGCCTTACGCGAATGGCGAATGTGATCTGGATGCAGGGGAGACTGTCCTCATCACCCCCTGGCCTCCCTTCCCATCACTCTGGAGTGCTCCGGGGCTGCTCCCCGCCTCCGCAAGGAAGGGGCACCTGGTGGGCCCTGCTGGGCTTCGGGAGGAGCTGGCGTTGATCAGCCACCACTGGGAACGGGGGACCACCTGACGTGGGCAGCCTCTGACTGGGGTCTCCGGAGTTTCCGCTGGATTTTGGAGAAGCTCTGAGTGAGGAGACTGGATAAATCCCCCCCAGGGCAGAGAATGAATCTACCGAGCCTTTTATTAAGGACAGGCTGAGAAGAGCAGCCAAGGGAACCAACTCGGCTGCAGAGAGCCAGCCAGCCGACCTGTTCCAAGGGACCGGGTGCCTCCTGGGAAGTGGGAAGGAACATCTGCAGGGCTGCTGTGGGGAACAGGCCAGGCATCTCTCCCACAGTCACTAGAACTGGCACCAAGAGGGGCTTGACGGGCCCTGCAGGGCTCCCCAAGGCGTGGCCTGGCGTTATTATCTGGGTAGAGTTTGGGCCTATCAGTCCTGAGGAAGCGAGCACAGCCCCCAGGAGGTGACCTTGCCCACCAATTGGGCATGAGATCAATATTCCGGCTAAGGCCTCCTGGGAGACGGTGTGTGCATGGGCCCAGGTACAGAGATAGCCCTGATCAAATTATGCGGCAGCTGTTCCAAAAATATCAGTTAAGCTCAGGAGGACAGAAATTAAAAGATGCCCCTAGCCGAGATGGCAAAAATATGGGCATATCTTAAAGATCACTCAAATGAGAGATATAAACGAGACTGGAAAAAATGGATTGACTATATACAAAATAAATACGGGACCAAGAAATTCCAGTTAGCCTATGCTTAAGATCAGAAATGATTTAAATTGTTTAAAGTTAGTTCAGCAAGAAGAAGCTAAGGTCAATGCAGAATGTCATTAATTTCTTTATTTCTCTTTTCTCAATAGATTTTAGACTGTGTTTGTTAGAAATCCATACCGTGTACGGGTTCTGGGAAGTGGGGGGGGGGAAGGAGGAGGGGGGTTGGGGGAGAGGGTGGAGGGTGGAGGGGTATATATTAGGCTAGACAAGAATTTGGTGGTAAACTAGAATTATTTTGATATACAAGAAATTGTACTTCGATGTTTTACTTCGATAAAGAGCCAAGGTGGCGCAGTGGTTAAATGCAGCACTGCAGGCTACTGCTAGATCAGCAGGTCAGCGGTTCAAATCTCACCGGCTCAGGGTTGACTCAGCCTTCCATCCTTCCGAGGTGGGTAAAATGAGGACCCAGATTGTTGGGGGCAATATGCTGACTCTCTGTAAACCGCTTAGAGAGGCCTGAAAGCCCTATGAAGCGGTATATAAGTCTACTGCTATTGCTATTGCTATTGCTACTGATTGAGGAATGATGAAATGTTTGCCTTAAAAGAAATAAAACTTTGAAAAGGAAAAGATGCCCCCGCTGGGCTCTCTTTAATATAAGGGCCAGGGGTGGGTGGGTGGGAGAGAATCTCAAGGGCTCCGAGATACTTTTATTATAGCCCATGTAAGCAGAGGTGGGGTGCAGCTTCTGGGGCCCATTTCCTGACCGTATCTGCCCTGTGGAGCAACACCAGGGCTTGGACTTCGTCCTTGATTGTGGGAGAAGTCCATCAGCAGAAAAAGCCCTCACCGGATCCAAAGGTATCCGACTTTTGTCTCCACCCCTTCCTTCTTCCAGGAGGCTCTGGCGAAGCTGTCAGAGCTGCTGCTTCAGAGAGCTCTGGAGCAAATGGACTCCGAGGACCGCTCTCAGCTTCAGGCTGTGGCACTGAGACAGAATCAATCCTGCTCGTACTGTAGGTGACCTCTGGCAGGAGAAGAATGTGGATAGCAATAGCAATAGCAGTTAGACTTGTATACCGCTTCATAGGGCTTTCAGCCCTCTCTAAGCGGTTTACAGAGTCAGCCTCTTGCCCCCAACAACAATCCAGGTCCTCATTTCACCCACCTCGGAAGGATGGAAGGCTGAGTCAACCTTGAGCCGGTGAGATTTGAACAGCCGAACTGCCGAACTAGCAGTCAGCTGAAGTAGCCTGCAGTGCTGCATTTAACCACTGCGCCACCTCGGGTGGATGGTTCTCCTGGATCTCTCCACAGCCTTCAACCTTCTAGTGATCCTGGTATCCTTCCGAACCAGCTGAGATCTGGAGAAGAGTGGCCTTGTGGTGGCTCTCCTTCCCTCTCTGGAGCCCGTTGGTGTTTAGGGAGAGGGAGGGAACCAGCCCAAGCCTCCCAGCGCTCTATGCCTTCCCAACGCCTCCTTAGCATCTACTACATGATGCCGGTAGGCAAAGTCAATGGCATGGAGTGTCTGTTTATTTATCCATGTCTACTCCAGGTCAAGGAATGCTGTCAACCTCCTGGTGCTTGGAGGATGGTCAGAGACAGGATGATGGCTCTAAAGAACTGTCAGGTTCCGGTTAATTCTCCAGCATTGTCAGCTCCTCAAAGGAGGGGCCGCACCACTGCCTGCCCTAAGTCTGAGGGGCCGCTCTCTGAAAGATGCCAGGAGCATAGATGAACTCAACTACAAGTCATCTCCCAGGCAGCCTTAACAACCGAGAAAGGACCTGGGTTTCCTAGGCAATTGGTCAGACTCTTGGTTCAGTGGGCCCTGCAGAAACGCCCTTGTCCGTCTCTCTTGCTGCATTGCCTGGGCCCGCTGGCTCTGCCATCCAAGTGGCTCGTCTCTTCCTGCAGAACCCCAAGAGTTTCAAGGGGGTGGTTCATCACATGGTTCCACCACAAAACCGCGGTAGACTAAAGCGCGCTCGACGAAAGCGCATACCTGACGTCATCACAGCGCGACGAAAACAGCACGCTGTGAGCGGTAAACTTAAAATTAACGCGTAAATCTAAACCTAAACCCCCAACCTAACCCTAAACCTAACCCTAAGCCTAACCCATAACCTAACCCTAAACCTAACCCTAACCCTAACCCTAAACCTAACCCTAAACCTAACCCTAAGCCTAACCCTTAACCTAACCCTAAACCTAACCCTATACCTAACCCTTAACCTAACGCTAAACCTAACCCTATACCTAACCCTTAACCTAACGCTAAACCTAACGCTAACCCTTAACCTAACCCTAAACCTAACCCTAACGCTTAACGTAACCCTAACCCTAACCCTACCCTAAACCTAACCCTAACCCTAACCCTTACCTTTATGTGAATCGACTTGCTTTAAAAGCGCTTTTTAAAGCGTCCTTTTTTCTCCGCGGTCGTATTTGTCGCGCTGCTGATGACGTCACGTACGCGCTTTAATCGGGCGCGCTTTAGTGGACCGCGGTTTTGACGGGTCACGCATCTCAGGGGCCAATAGGGAGAAGGACCTGCGCTTTGGTCTGTGTATGAAGCACCAGAAGCCTCTGGAGTTCACCCTGGAGAACCAGAAAACCAGCTGCTGGGCCTCCACCTAGCCCAGCGGGACAAACCTCAAACACTTTGGAGACGCAGAAGGTCCCTGCTGAAGCTACCCAGTTGGTGGTGACCATGACTTCCTGTGGAGGCGGATGCCACAGACGGACCCCGTGCAACGGAATGGAGGCTGCCCTTCTTTTCCACTGGCATTGCCCGTCGCACAGTTCATGAGACAAGCGGGGGGGGGGGGGGTCTATCAGTAAAGGCAGGGCAAATGGGTCCCCGTCCAGTTTCTCCCACATGCTTCTGCCTTTTTCCTCCACACAGTCAATCCCCTTTCCTGCCGTTTCTCTGCTTCCTCTTTTCAGCTCCGATAGCCACAACGGTTCACACAATCCTTAGTCATTGCAGCAATTTGGCAACCGCGTTGTTCTCGTGTGCCACACCCAAAGCCTATCCAATGGGTTGGACCTGCCCCACGCAGCCAGCCTCCCCTCAAAAGAAGAACCTCAGACCCGTCCCTGAGATTCAGCCCAAGCAAGTGAGCTTAGCACAGCCATGGGTGCCAATCCCCACGTCACTCTGGTAAGCCAGCCAATGCACTGGCAGAATGGCATGGTCTCCATCCAAAGCCTGGAAAGTCTAAAGGCGAGCCTCCGCAGGCCTCCTGTTCTAGGTGGAGGGACTCAACTCCCAAGACAGGGGAGAAAAGGCAGCCCCATCCTAGCTCTATGGAAGGCCCCTCCATTTCCTTAAGACACCCCCCCCCCGACCAGCTGCCAAGCACAGGAAGATGTGGCTGTATGGCTGAGGAGGTCCATTACGGGCAACCCTGGTAAGTGCACACTGGCTTTCTCTGCTTTTAATGCTTTTCACCTCAGCTGGCTGGAATTCAGAGTGAGGCTGCCCTGCACTGGCTCCTCTGTGGCCATGGGGCAAGGGTACGAAATAGGAGGTGGATATGCCAGCCTTGTCCAGGTCGGTCGCTCTAGGAGTCTCTCTGCTGCCCACCCATCAAAGCTGCTCTGCCCTCTCTCAAGCTCCCCTCTGGGTTGGAGTGGCAGAACTGAGAGCCTCAGGCACGTCATCCTCTGGAGAGAGAGAGAGCGAGAGAGGAGAGAGAGAGAGAAGAGAGAGAAGAGGCAGGACGGAGGGAGGGACGGGAGGGGGGAGGGGGGTGCGGTGAGGGGGAAGGAAGTGGAGGGGTTGAGGGAGGAGGGAGGAGGAGGGATACACACACACCCACGAGGAGGAAGCAGGAGGCGAGGGAGTAGACACAGAGAGAGACACAGAGAAGAGCACCAGAGGGAGAGACACGAGACACACGAGAGAGAGAGAGACACAGAGAGAAGACAGAGAGAGAGAGACAGAGAGAGACAGAGAGAGACACAGAAGAGAGACAAGAGAGAGAGAGACGAGAGAGACACAGAGACACAGAGAGAGAGAGACACAGAGAGAGAGACAGAGAGAGAAAGAGAGAGAGGAGACAGAGAGAGACACAGAGAGAGACAGAGACAGAGAGAGACAGAGAGAGAGACAGAGAGAGAGGGGGGGAGAGAGGGAGGAGGGAGAGAGAGACACACACACACACACACACACAAGACAGAAAGAGACAGGGAGACACAGAGACACAGACACAGAGAGACAGACAGACAGAGAGAGACAGAGAGACAAAGACAGAGACAGAGAAAGACAGACACAGACAGAGGAGAGAAGAGAGAGAGGCAGAGAGAGACAGAGACAGAGACGAGAGAGACAGAGACACACAGAGACAGAGAGAGAGAGAGAGAGAGAAGACCACAGAGACAGAGAGAGACAGAGAGACACACAGAGAGAGAGAGATAACAGAGAGAGAGACAGAGAGACAGACACACAGAGCCACTGACCCTCATGGAGTTTTAGACCACATGTTAGGGAACCTCCTTAATTTGCTAAACGGAACCAGCTACCATCCATAGATTCTGGGGGCCAAAGAGGAGGGGAGGGGATTCCCAGACGGACGAAGCTGCCCAACAAAATTGACCAAGGGTGAAGCTTGGCCCATTAGCGGTTCACGTGAAACACAAAGGTGCGCAAACAGAGCTGGCGCCTTAATGTGTACAGAAGTCAGCCGTTGTTACTTCAAAGCACCCGAAGCTCCTGGGGAGGGGAACGCAGCGCCACCCTCCTCGTCGCTGGAGGGTTTATTTTAGCAACCGCTGCACGAAGCTTGGCTGGGCGCAGCCGGGTATCCTTGCCCCAAGCCCCTCCCCCGCTTTCTCTGGCGAAAGTGCACTTTCGTGGAAGGCTGGAGAAAAGCAAGTCCGGGGAGGGTGGGAGGGAGATCGGTGCCGGCGAGACCCTGCTTGGGGGGGGGGGACTGGAGGCTGCGCAGCTGTTAAGAGCTGCACGGCCGCCGGCGAGCCCCCTCCTCAGCCAAAAACGCCCCCCTTGCCCGGCCCTGCAGAACCTGTCGGGCAAAGGCTGTCCTGGCCGGCGCAGCGCAGGGGTGGGGTGAGTTCCGCGACGGCCGCGCCCAGACGGAGAAGCCGCCGAGCGGGGGAACGCGCCGCAGACCCGGCCCCGCGCGGGAGGGCCTGGCCGGCCCGCCCAGGTGGCGGAGAGAGCGGGAGCTCGCACCCCGCAAAGGCGTCTCCCAGTCCCAGCCGCCGTCCTGGAAGCAGCGCAGTCAAAGACGGTGTCCGGCGGGAGGGAGCCGCGCCGGGCCCCTCCGCGGAAGCCGCAAGGCCTTTTCCTTCCAGCGCCAGGACGCCGCCCCGCTCGGTGGAGGAGGGCTCATGGGGCAGAGACCTCCGCTCGGCTCGGCCCGGGCCCGGCGCTTTCCCATGGCCGGAGCCGGCCTATAGAAGAGAAAACCCTTGGGCTGGAAGGGACCTTGGAGGTCTTCTAGTCCAGCCTCTGGTTAAGGCAGGAGGCCTTAGATGTGATCCCGGTTAAAGGGTATCCAGTCTGATGGATCCCCCAGGAGGGAAGCCCTGATTGATTGTTCTCCCTGTCCAGAAATGTCTCCTTATTGCAAACTGGAGCTCTCTTGAACCACCTTCCACCCGTGGCTTCTTTTCCTGCCCTCCGAGGCAATAAGGATCCCATTTCACCAGGCTGGGCGTCTCCTCCACCGCCTCCCCCCCTCCCCACATCCTCCCCCCCCCAATTGCAGTTAGAAGCCTCCCCTGCCTGTTCCCTGTCTGGGCCTCCCTGTGGAGGCCTCTTGTGACAGGTTGCACACCTGAATACCGAAACATTCCTGAAGACTCAGCTTTTGTACTGGGTGTGAAAGGGAAACGTGGCATAATTCTGCTCTGCTGAGTCCAAGCAGCGAAACCTGGTCTTTAGAGGACTCTGGAGGGCAAATGTGATTTCTAGGATATGCAGGGAACACGTCACACGGCCTTATGGAGCCGTGAACACAAAGACAATCATCTGTGAAAGAGGATCTCCAGGGAATTGTGCACTTCAAAAGTCTGTATATCTGCCTTCCTCCTCCTTCCTTCCTTCCTTCCTTCCTTCCTTCCTTCCTTCCTTCCTCGATCAATTTATATGGCTGCCCATCACACAAGAAGCATCCAGAGCAGCATACAGGAAAAACATGTAAAAGTAAACAGGTCTAACATAGCAAGATTAAAAATGTTTCTTTTTTTTTAAAAAAAAGCACATACAAGAGGGGCACCCCAAAATCTGACCAGTACCCCAAGGCCCCCGGACTGGATGACAAAGCCAGGTCTTGAGGGATTTCTAGGAAATAAGGGATGGAGCTGACCTCCCGGTGGGGGGGGTGATTCCCATAAGGTGGGCACATGGCAGAGAAGGGTGCCTCCTTGTCCTGCCTAGTGGAGCTCCCTGCAAGACAGAAACCCCCCCCCCCACGCCAGATCTGAAGGGTGAGCAGATTAACTGGGGAGAAATGCTCCCTCAAATAACCCAGCCATAGGACCACATTCACACTATACAGTGGGACCTTGGGGGTCCCGAGTGGCTCAGACCACAAACAATTCTGGTGCCGACTGAAAAAATCGGCTAAATGTTTCACTCACATCACGAACACATCCTCGGGTGCTGAATAAACACAGCCACAGCGATCTTCCGCACCATTTTTTAGTGTGCGCGTATGTGCAATCAGTCTTGCACAACCAAATCAGGTGCCGACCGAAGTCTTGGAATGGATTACAGTCGGCAGCACCGAAAGGTCCCACTGTATGCTCAACCAGCCCAGGAAAGCCCAAAAGACATGCTAAACCTGGTTAGTTTTAACCTCAGTTAGCTACTGCATTATTCAGCAATGGTTTTAAGTCTCTTCTGCAAATAGCAAGAGACATATACTTATATACCGCTTCACAGGGATTTCTCTAAGCGGTTTACAGAGTCAGCCTCTTGCCCCCAACAATCCGGTCCTCATTTTACCAACCTCGGAAGGACGGAGGGCTGAGTTCAACCTTGAGCCAGTCAGAATCGAACTGCTGGCAGGGGCATAGTCATGGATGGATGGAAGGATAGCAATAGCACTTAGACTTATACACTGCTTCACAGTGCTTTTAAAGCCCTCTCTAAGCGGTTTACAGAGTCAGCCTTTTGCCCCCAATCCGGCTCCTCGTTTTACTTTAGGCCCAGAGCTGGGGCTCCCAACAGCATTTCCCCCTCAAGCACTCAGCCGAGCCAGTCTGGTTGTGAGGATGTGACCTGTAGTGTGGTCTCAGGAGGCAGTGGGGGCAGGATGGGCCTGGGTCTCTGCTTGTCTAAGAATGCAAGGTCCACATGTCCAAGGAAAGAAGCTCAGGGGCATCCACAGCTCAACCCTCAGCTGCAAAGGTTCTCTCTGGCGGCTGGCCTAAACTCCACCTGGAACGAACTCCCCCCGTGGAGATTCGAACCCTCACCACCCTCCAGGCCTTCCGCAAAGCCCTTAAAACCTGGCTGTTCCGACAGGCCAGGGGCTAAAGAGCTGTTGCCCCCGTCTCGAATGGTATGACTGTTTGTGTTTTTAAATTATGCATTGTTATGTTTCGTTTTTATTTTTTGTCTGTACCCCCTTCCCTGATTTGAATTGTGAGCCGCCTGAGTCCCCTTCGGGGGGGGGGGGGAAAGGGCAGCATATAAATATAATCAAATCAAATCACCTGGGGGGTGGTAATTCCAGCCAAGGGGGACTGTTTTCAGCCTCCTTTCCTCCTTGCTGTGGTGGGAGTGGACACATCAGGGTCTAGCCAAGATGTCCTGCCCCCAAGGTCGCTCTGCCCTTCTCCATGGAGGGCAGAGGTGGGCCGGGCTCAGTGCCAGGACGGCAGGTATTAGGAGAGATAAGGCTGGGCATCAGCTGAGCTGCACCTGGACTAAGTCCTCGGCACCACTGCTCTGGAGAGAAATGCCAGCTCTTGAGTTGCATCTGAAGAAATGGGAAAAGTCCTGCCAGGAAATGGGCACACCCCGGGATGTGCGGGCAAATTTACCACCCACTTTAGTAGATCTGAATGTGCTGAAGTAGCATGCATGAAACAGCCACCTGGACAGTTGTGGCTGAAATAAGGAGAGGGACAGCAAGCACTTGGCATGCACTAAACTCCAGTTTTTGTTAAACGTGGTTATCTGAACAACCTGATTTTCTAGTTTATACTTCAAAACCACAGCTAGCAACGCGCGACTGCATTCTCACAATAAAGGAAGCCCGTGGCAAGCCGCACGCATAGTGATTTCAAGCAGTGCGTGAGGGAAGGGCCTCTGGCTGGATCCAGCTTCCGCTCTGGACTTCATTGGAGCCGGGTGCGTGCAGACGCCACGGTGCACGGCAAGGGAGCACGGCAAGCCAGCGGGCCGAGAGCCAGCCAGCCTCCCTCACAATGGGAGAGATTTTAGAAAAAGGAAGCCAAGCGTCTGCCAGAGCAGCCGAAGAGTCAACTGGGTGTCAGGAGGAAGGGCGTCAGGTCAAGTCCGAGCCATTGAGCCCCGGGGGGGCAGGGGGGGTTGGACTCAAGCCAGGGACTTTTGACCAGCTGCTCCAGAGGGAGCCATCTTGGATCTCTAAGCCAACATCCTATATACGTGAAGCGAGCCGGCTTCAGTTCAGTCGGCAAGGGAGTTCCCGCTAGGACAAAAGGTTGGGGGCTCAATCCTTTGTTCCCTCGGGGAGATCACGCATTCAGGAAAAGCTCCTGAACTGTGAATGTTGCGTGTTTTAAAGTGTTGTTTTGTCTATTTATCCCCTTCCCTTGTTTATTGTAAGCCACCCGGAGTCCTTCGGAGTGGGCGGCATACAAGACCAATAAACTCAAACTCAACTCAAACTCAACTCAAACTCAACTCAAACTCAACTCAAACTCACTCAAACTCAACTCAAACTCAACTCAAACTCAACTCAAACTCAACTCAAACTCAACTCAAACTCAACTCAAACTCAACTCAACTCAACTCAACTCAACTCAAACTCAACTCAAACTCAACTCACTCAACTCAAACTCAACTCAAACTCAACTCAAACTCAACTCAAACTCAACTCAAACTCAACTCAAACTCAACTCAAACTCAACTCAAACTCAACTCAAACTCAACTCAAACTCAACTCAAACTCAACTCAAACTCAACTCAACTCCTGTGACTGGGCCGAGCTGACCCGGGCGCATCTGTGGGATGGACTGAACCAGTCTGGCCTCCGTGAAACCTCCTCTGCCCGCAAATCAGGAGCCATTAGCCGAAGTGAGGAATAGCAGAATCAGCTGGAGGCTTCAGGAGAGCAGAGAGGGCACCACAATAAGGAGAACCAGCATTACGAGGGCTGGAAGAAGCAAGCTGGACACAACGATGGGTGTTCAAGGGAGGACTTGGCTCTTCTCCTGAAGCGACCCTTCTTTGTTCCGGAAAAGGCGATGGAATCCGTGGAAGCCCACTGAATAAATTCCTCCCTCGGCTGTAAAGCTTTGTCTTCTCCTTTAAGAGCACACTGGCATAGTTACAAATCAACGAACAGCCTCAAAGCTCTCTACGGCCATTGGGATCTAGGGCTCCTGCTGCTGCTCCCTGCCTGGGTCCTGGGTTTTCCCCACAGAAAGGCCCTCTTCTGGGCCCCTTAGGTCCAGGGGTTCCACCACAAATGCGCGAACAAAAGCGCGCCTGACTAAACCGCACCGACAAAACCGCGCGACGAAGGCCCTGAAGCGTGCCAACAGAGCGCGCCAACAGAAGCACGCTGTAACGTAACCCTAACCCTAACCCTAACCCTAAACCTTACCTTAAGTTAAATCGCGCTTCTGTCGGCGCCTTTTGACATCGCGGTTTTAGCGCCGCGGTTTTTGTCGGCACGCTTATGACGTTAGCGCTTTGTCGGGTCACGAGGTCCAGGGAAGAGGGGGCTCTCCATCTTTTCCTGAGCTCAGCCCTCTCTGTCCCCTGCTCTGCCTCCTATGCCAGGGGAGGAGGCACCCAGGTGACCCGAAGGAAGCTCCGCCATTGTCCTGTGAACGGCTTCTCAGGTCCAAGGTTCAGATCCAGGGTATGAATGGGGGGCCAGGCTCAGCTCCTTGAAGGAACTCGGGAGTTCTGGAATCGCCCTGTAAGCACCATCATAGAATCCAAGCCTGCTCAGATCGGGAGGCCTGACTGATGGGTTCCACCACAAATGCGCGTACGACAAAAGCGCGTGTGACTAAAGCGCGGTGACAAAACCGCGCCGTCAAAACCGCGGAGACGAATGAGCGCTGAAGTGCGCCGACAACAGCGCGTCGACAGAAGCGCGCTGTAACATAACCCTAAAAATAACCCTAACCCTAAACCTAACCCTAAACCTTACCTTAACTTAAATCGCACTTCTGTCGGCGCGCTGTTGTCGGCGCGCTGTTGTCGGCGCGCTTTTGATGTTCGCGGTTATGTTGTGCCACGGACTGATGCCCCCCCCCCGCATCTGTTGGAAGCTCCCTAAGGAAGAGCTCACCCCTCGGCCTGTGGCCATCTCTTCCCCTGGCTACCAACCCTTCCTAGGTTCAACTCTCTTCCTTGCAGTCTTGACTCCTGGCTTCCGGCCTCAGGGCAAGAGAGAAGAACTTCAGATGCCCTTTCTTCTGCGGGCTAAGCCTTCCTCTTCGGCCTTGGTTGCTGGGCCGTCTTGGAAGTCCCCCCCTGCAGGTGCTCCCATTGGCCACTCCCTTCTGCCCAGCCATGTTCAGTCAAGGCAGAAAGGGGAGCCCTTGGAGCTGAAAGAGGAGGCTCTGCCCTCCTTCCTCATCTCGGGGGAGCTGGGAATGTCCACACTCGTAGCCTGAAGCCCTCAGCCTGGATGCTGCCTGCAGAGTCCAGAGGAGGGGCTTCAGATGCTGCCAGGGCATCTTCTTCTCTTCCTCCATTTGGCAGGCAGGGGATGGGCAGGGAGAGTGGCAGTTCTTGCAATCAGCAATAGCAATAGCAGTTAGACTTATCTACCGTTCATAGGGCTTCAGCTCTCTCTAAGCGGTTTACAGAGTCAGCCTATCGCCCCCACAACAATCCGGGTCCTCATTTCACCCACCTCGGAAGGATGGAAGGCTGAGTCAACCTTGAGCCAGTGAGATTTGAACCGCCGAACTGCAGATAACAGTCAGCTGTAGTGGCCTGCAGTACTGCACTCTAACCACTGAGCCACCTCGGCTCTATAGACCAGTGTTTTTCAACCACTGTGCCGTGGCACACTAGTGTGCCGTGACATAGTGTAAGGTGTGCCGTGGGAAAAACACTTTATATAGTCATATAGGCACAGAGTTAAAATTTTTTAACATTTTCTAATGGTGGTGTGCCTCGTGATTTTTTTCATGAAAAAGTGTGCGTTTGCACAAAAAAGGTTGAAAAACACTGCTATAGACATCCCAGAAGCCCCCAGGTCTCTTTATGAGATGGGCAGGGAAAGGCTGGGTCAGCAGAGGGGGAGGGGATCAGCAGCTGCTCCAGGAACCCCGGAGGACCATAACGTCACCCAACCCCATTGGAAAGCCATTTCAAAGGCATCTTCCACACCTCCCCCCGCATCTTTGCTATTAACCCCCCCCCCTCATACAAAATTATAACATTTTGAGCTGCAATACAAGCTGCTTATTCCCCTTGTGGAAGTTGGCAGAATCCTGTTCTCGGCCTCTCTCTAAGCCCCCAGGGCATCCCCCAGCCTTAAGATCGGGTTGCTCCTGCCTTCCTCCCTTCATTTCTCCAGCTGTGTGGATAGAATGTACACAACCTTCTAAGGGCGCCCCACACCCCACCA
The DNA here is from genome assembly GCF_009769535.1 of Thamnophis elegans. Classification (NCBI taxonomy): domain Eukaryota; kingdom Metazoa; phylum Chordata; class Lepidosauria; order Squamata; family Natricidae; genus Thamnophis; species Thamnophis elegans. Next base: position 70,397 of record NW_022473910.1, on the reverse strand, counting down.
CGCAACTGTATAAAGCACAGTGTGATGTTGGCAGTGTTGTCTCTCTGCCTCAGCCACACACTGGGTCACTGTTTCCTTGAAGCTCCACTCCAATTCCAAAAGGTCTCTCCTGGCCAGCCGGGGGCCCGCTCTCCCCCACACCCCACTCCCGTTTGATTGGTCCTCCCTAAAGGATTTGGGGCTGCCCAATCGGTTCAGTTCCCTGCTTGCTGTTGAAGGTCCCCCCAGGATTCATGCAGCTCCTGGGAGGCCCAGCTGTTGACATAAGGGGGCCTGGGTAGGAGAGCCCCCCCCCCCGCTATCCAACCGAGTCAAGGGAAGCCTGAAGCCACAGGCAGAAAATCCCCGCCTGCTTTCCCCCTCATCAGTCAGTGAACCTCTGAGCAGCTGCCCTTGTGTGCTGTGCTCAGCCGGCCGCCTTTTCTCCTTGAGTCCTGGATGAAGTGGCGCATGATAGAGCCGAGGTGGCGCAGTGGTTAAATGCGGCTACTTCAGCTGACTGCAGTTCTGCAGTTTGGCTGTTCAAATCTCACCGGCTCAAGGTTGACTCAGCCTTCCATCCTTCCGAGGTGGGTGAAATGGAGGACCCGGATTGTTGTTGGGGGCGATATGCTGACTCTGTAAACCGCTTAGAGAGGGCTGAAAGCCCCATGAAGCGGTATATAAGTCTAACTGCTATTGCTATTGCTATGAGCCCAGCCTGAGTGGTTTATGGCCCAAAGTCTTGTGCGCCACAGAGGACGACAAGACAATTCAGAAACCAGCTGAAACACCCACTGTGGAAAGTCATGCGCGCCCTCCCCCCCCGTCTTCTCCCACACGCTGCTTTTTCTCTCCTAGATGCTTCCCAGCACCTGCCTTTCTGAACAGAGACCCCCCCCCCCGGGGAGGCTGATTGCCTTGTTTCCTGGATCTCCTTAATTTGTACGTTTTCTATTGGTCACTTTAGTTGGTGTAGTTCAGTCCGCAGGGTCAGGGTGTTCGGCAAATACCGATCCCATTAGATCTCACAGGGTGGGCCTCCTCCTGCCATCTACCAGCCAATGCCACCTGGCTATTACCCGGGGGAGGGCCTTCTCTGTGGCAGCTCCGGCACTCTGGAATGAACTCCCGCAGAGATTCGGACCCTCACCTCTCTCCAGGCCTTCCGAAAAGCCGTCAAAACCTGGCTTTGCCGGCAGGCCTGGGGGTGATGAGTTCCCTCCCCTCTCGACATGTATGGTTGTGCGACTGTTGTTACTTTTATTATTTGTATTTTGTCTTTTATGTTCCCCCTTTTTTTCCCCCCTTGAATTGTTCGCCGCCCTGAGTCCTCCAGAAGGGCGGCATACAAATAATAAAATACAAATACAAATACTGATGGCCCGTGACACGACCCTTTAAATGCTGAAGAAATTCATATCGGCTCACTTCAGGTACAGCCCTGTCGGCAAGGGCTCTTTTCTCAAAGCTGCTAAGATGTGGTAACAATCTCGGCTTGTTACAGACCTTGGGTTGCCTAGGATAACATGAGCATGTTTGGAGTCAAAGTGGGCTCGGGTGCACATGCGACAATGGACTCAATTTGGGCCTGTGACCCGGATGCCACTAAGGCTGGTCATCTGGGTACTTGAGAGACCGCCTGCTGCCAATTACCTCCAACAAGCCTATTAGATCCCACAGACTAGGCCTCCTCCGAATCCCATCCACTGGCCAATGCCGTTTGGCTACCACCCGGAGGAGGGCCTTCTCTGTGGCTGCTCCGGCCCTCTGGAACGAGCTCCCCGTGGAGATTCGGACCCTCACCACCTTCAGGCTTTCCGCAAAGCCCTTAAAACCTGGCTGTTCCGATGTCCCTGGGGCTGACGAATTCCCGTCCCCGCTCGAATTGTGTGGTTGTTGATTGTTTTTAAATTTTGATTGATTTGATTTGATTTCTTTTGATGAATCAAAAAAAAAAATCAAATTGTTGTAGTTGTTTGTCTGTTGTTTTCCTCTTGTTTGTATTCCCCCCCCTATTTTGGTTTGTGAGCCGCCCTGAGTCCCTCTGGGAATAGGGCGGCATAGAAATGCAATAAATCAAATCAAATCTAGTCTATGCTTCCTGTATGTTTCTCACCAGGGCCATGGAAAGCCTCTCTGAAGCCACCATGGGCAACAGAAGCCAACATTGGTGGGCCCATTGGGAGAAGCCCTCGGAAGACTCGGGATGGAAGGAGGGGGAATGGCGAAGGAAAAGAAAGGAATGTGGGTCTGCGAAATGGGGAGGAAAAGGGGGCGAGAGTTCAACGCAGCCAAAAGACGCCGATGTGACCTTATGAAGCAATGAAGAGATGCAGGGTATTTAAACCAGAAGGGCTGAACGTGTCGGAAAGGAGGAAGTGAGGTTATGTACGGTATGTTGTGAGTGCGTATGTGTCTATTTTCATACTCGCCCACAACACACATAACGCCCTTGAATCGGTTAGAGTTATGCTTCAGTTAATGCTGATCACAGAAGAACCTGAAATTAATTTGGGGGAAATTGAGTAACATCCTGAGTTAATCTGGAAGAATTTTCTCCTAGAGGGCTGGAGTGGGTGGGGGGGACCAAGGGTACAAGAGCGGCGCGGGGAGGGCAGGGGCTGCTTGGGGAAAGAGCCGAGGTGGTGCAGTGGTTAGGGTGCAGTACTGCAGGCCACTTTAGCTGACTGTGATCTGCAGTTTGGCGGTTCAAATCTCACCGGCTCAAGGTTGACTCAGCCTTCCATCCTTCCGAGGTGGGTGAAATGAGGACCCGGACTGTGGGGGCAAGTTGCTGACTCAATTTGCTAAAAAAATTTGTAAACCGCTTAGAGAGGGCTGAAAGCCCTATGAAGCGGTATATAAGTCTAATAAATAATAATAAAATAATAAAGTCTGTTTCAGGTAGGAAAGCACAGCCGCCACCAAGCAAAGGAATATCTGGAAGCACAACAGATTCAGGCAGTTTTTGAGCAAAGTCTGAGAGATTAGTGAGGTACTGAAGGGCAACCAGGGGTTCTTGAGAAACCGCTGGAACAGCTGCCAGAAGGAAAACTATTGCTGGGTGGACTCTCCCAACAGGGCGATGGGGAAGTTGGATGTTGGGTTGCTGGGTTAAGAGTGGAAAGGCCCCAGTGCAGGTAACAAAGTTGTGGTGGTGGGAAATGAGCCGGGGTGGCGCAGTGGTTAAATGCAGCACTGCAGGCTACTTCAGCTGACTGCAGTTCTGCAGTTCAGCTGTTCAAATCTCACCGGCTCAGGGTTGACTCAGCCTTCCGTCCTTCCGAGGTGGGTGAAATGAGGACCCGGATTGTTGTTGGGGGCGATATGCTGACTCTGTAAACCACTTAGAGAGGGCTGAAAGCCTTATGAAGCGGTATATAAGTCTAACTGCTATTGCTATTGCTATTGCTATTGTTATCTGCAGTTCAGCGGTTCTAATCTCACCGGCTCAGGGTTGACTCAGCCTTCCATCCTTCCAAGGTGGGTGAAATGAGGACCCAGATTGTTGTTGGGGGTGATATGCTGACTCTGTAAACCGCTTAGAGAGGTTTACTATGAAGCGGTATATAAGTCTAACTGCTATTGCTATTATTGCTAAACGGAAGGAGGCGGTTAGGTGGCTAAGTTAACTTTGTGAGTTTTCTGTAATTCTATAATTGCAGCATTGCAATCTAGGCTTCTTTTCCCCATATTCCACCAAAGCCCACTCCTGTCTCTGGACAACCCACACCACAGGGTTGTTGTTGTGCGGGGGAAATGGGAAGGTGTGTCGGATATCTTCACCATTTTGAGTTATTCCTAAAAACAATGAAGCTGGGATTTTAACACCAGTTCCCTGGTCCTTCCTGCAGACGGCTTCTGCTGCCAGCATCTCCCGGCGGCTCCGGACTCTGCCGGTCCCCTCGTCCGCAGATCCCCTTGTGGAAGTTCCTATTTCTGATGGAAGGCGGCGCCTAAGAGCCTGAAAGCCGCCTCGGCCCTCCGGAGCCGCAGGGGCCACCAACCGCGCCTCCCTGCTCCCCCTCCCCATCCTTTCGGGAGCATTATAACCCCAACGTCCGTCGGGGCCCTCGCCAGTCTGCAGCGTCTACGGACCCGACCGCCACCCGGCCGGAGCCTCTGGGACGCTCCGCTGGCCCCAAGCTGGCCTCCAAATCCGCCGCCGCCAGCCGAGCCCGTCCGGGCTCCTCCCGGAAAGATGGAGTCGGTGGCGCAGGCAGGCAGGCAGGCAGGCCGTGGCGGCTGCCAGGTTTCCCCCCAGGCCGTCCCCGGCGGCTCCCTGCCCGCCCCAATGACAAAGCAGCTCCGCGGCCGCCAAGATGGAGGGGCGCAGCTGCAGCAGGCAGACCGATCGATCGGTGCCTCCGGGGCCGGGCGGAGACGCGCAGGGAAGCTGGCGCCGTCCAGCTGTTGGCTGCCCGGCCCCTCCCTGCGCCCGGCCTCGCCCCGGAACGCCCGCGCCCCGTCGGAGGAAGGTCCGGGCGTCGGGCAGCTTGCGCCTGCCCAAGTCAGCCCTGCGGCTGGCACGAGGTCGAGCTCTCCGCGGGAGGAGAAAGGGCGAGCCCCGCCCGCGATCGCGCCGCGCTCCGGGCGCGGGGCTGGGCAAGTCATCGCCGCCGGTGCCGCCCCCCCGTCCCGTCGTCCCGGCTCTCACCTCGCCCGTTGGCTCGGATGAACTGGACGGCGGCGTCCGGGCCCCCCGCTTCGTCGCCGGCGGCGCTGCCGTTGTCTCGGGGCGCGTAGATGTGGTAGCCGACGACCAGGCTGGCGCGGCGCAGCTCCTCGTAGACGCCCTCGATGGTGAAGTAGAAGGGCCGGTCGTCGGTCTTGCGGTCCACGTAGAGCAGAGCGGCGCGCGAACTCCAGTTGAAGTGCCCGTGCAGGTGGGCCACGAAGGCGCCCAGCTTGGGGGCGGTGGGGCCGACGCGCACCATGGTGCTAAAGTGCTCCTGCTTGCGGCTGAAGTCGGCGGCCACGGCGCCGGCGGTGAGCAGCGGGAGGCTCCAGTGCGAGGCGAAGCGGCCCACGGCGGCCGCCGGGTACACGCAGCCGGGCCCCAGCAGCACGTCCGGTTGTGGTAAAGCTTCAGGTCCACGGCCTTCAGCGGCGCCACCGACTCGGAGCAGGCGCCGTTCAACTCGGACGTGGCGTTCACCTTCCGCACCACCAGCCCGGCGGTCCGCAGCGCCGGCTCCAGCGCCTCCAGGGCCAGGTCCACGGCGGGGCCCACGCGCGGCAGCGCCCACGGGTAGCTGGGGTTGTCCTTGGGCAGCACCATGGCCACTGTCAGGACGGTCGCGGCCGGCGCGCTACCGTTGCCCATGGGCGCCGGGGAGGCGACGGCCGCGAGAGGCCCAGGCGGCCAGCAGCAGCAGCAGCAACGGGGGCAGCGAGGCCATGGGGCGGCGGAAGGAATGCGCTCGGCCGCCCGCTCGGCTCGACTCGGCTCCGCCGCCGCCGGATCCCTCTGCGGGGCGGTCTGTCCCGCGTCCTCCCCCCCCCCAAGGGGCCGCCCCAGCCGCCCACCCTCCCTCCCTCCGGATGCGTTGGCCACGCCAGGAGGAGTGGGCGGGCAGCGCCCCTGGCGCCTCCCTTGGCTTCCTCGGGTACCAGCAGCCCGGGCGAGATGGGCCGTCCGCGGCGCCCTTGCTTTTTCGGCCGCCCACGGTTCCGCAGAGGCGCCGCGCTCAGGGAAGATCCTGGGGCTTCGGCCGCACTCGTGGCGGGGCCGGCAGTGGATCCTTTCGCCCCCTCTCTGCCCCGAGAGGCTCCCCGCCAGATTCTGCCCCACTGCAGGGCGGTCGCCGCCCCCTGGCCGGGGAAGGTGGGCAGCAGCGAGCGCCCCACCGCAGCACCGCGCGGGATAGCAATAGCAATAGCAGTTCGACTTATATACCGCTTCATAGGGCTTCCAGGCCTCTCTAAGCGGTTTACAGCAGCATATCGCCCCCAACAACAATTCGGGTCCTCATTTTACCCACCTTGGAAGGATGGAAGGCTGAGTCACCCTGAGCCGTGAGATTTGAACAGCCGAACTGCAGATAGCAGTCAGCTGAAGTGGCCTGCAGTACTGCACCCTAACCACTGCGCCACCTCGGATCAGAGGCCGGCCGCTGGAGGCCTCGGCGGAGCGGCGGAAAGCATGCAAGCAGCTCCCGTCCCGCCAGGGGAGGAAGGCGGACCCTCCCGGAAAGTGCCAAGAGGGCCGTGGAGGGAAACGGCGCTCCCCGTCAGACTCCGGAGGCTGCGTGCCATCGGGAGTCGGTCTCGGAGGGAGCCGGGCCACTCCTTCTGCCAGGGGCCCGTCCTATTCCCAGCCCTGGGAAGGTTAGGTGCAAAGCCCTGGAGGGCTCCAGTGGAGGAAAGGTGGCCTAAAGGACCTTGGTGGAGATTTTCTGGAGCAGGGGAGCAGATGCCACGGTGGGGATTCCACCCGAGAAGAGAGACACAACATCTAGACACGCCCACCACCCCAAGCCTCTGAACAGCTTCCTATGAGATTAGCCTTCCCACTCCCCCAGCCTAAGGGCCCGGCTCAGCTGGAGTTAGCTGGCACCTGGCTGGAGGCTCTGTCACCTATCTTACCCAGCTGGCCATCCCAAGGAGCCAATTGGGCAGCTATGGGCACCTGGAGAAACAGCAGATCTGGGACAGTCCCAGAATGTGGACATCCCCCAGCCATCTGTTGTTGGGACCTAAGCCCTCTGTAGGAAGGTACCTCAGACCCGGAACTGCGGCTCACTGGGCCAGGGAAAAGCTGAGTAGGCAAATGAGCGCATTCTACACTCCAGAGCACACACACCGGCCCCCATTAGAGACAGGGGAAGGGCTGAACTTCCATTGTTGTATAGGTCTTAAAGGAAGTTGGCAACCCCTGGCAGAGAGGGAACAGCATCCAGATCACTGAGCATTTGGCTGCCTGGCCTCCAGGCAGATGGTAGTGGCTGGCCTCCCAGAATAAGCAGATTGGGCAAAGGATGGTGGTCGAATCAATCAGCTGGCAGCCGTCAGGTGTCCAGCCCCCAGGAGGACTTTCCTGTTGGGAGCACAGAAAGATCTGGGCAGGCTTTTGTGTCTCCCACCTCTGGACCCGGCCCCTTCTGGACCTGCACTGCAGGCCTTGGGATCAATCCGCTCCATTTGGGCAAGGTAGCCTTTCCCACGTCCTCTGGGTATGACAAATGGGTCTTGGAGACCCTCTAGTCTAGTCTTTCTCAACTTTGGCTACTTGAAGATGTCTGGACTTCAACTCCCAGAATTCCCCAGCCAGCAAATGCTGGCTGGGGAATTCTGGGAGTTGAAGTCCAGACATCTTCAAGTGGCCAAGGTTGAGAAACACTGCGTCTAGTCCAGTGGTTCGCAAACTTGGCAACTTTAAGACTTGTGGACTTCAACTCCCAGAGTTCTCCAGCCAGAAGAGCTAGCTGGAGATTCTGGGAGTTGAAGTCCACAAGTCTTAAAAGTTGCCAAGTTTGGGAACCACTGCTCTAGTCCAGCGCAGTAATGGCTCCACCTCAACATCTCCCGGGACGGATCCACTCTTGGCTGCGGGGGGGGGGGGGCGGGTGTCGTTTCCACAGCTTTTCTCTTGAGTCCTGCTTCCTGCCCCACCTTGCCAGCGTTCTCCCTAAAATGCCAATGGTGCCCAGAATAGTTTGGCTAGAGGAGAAATGTGAATCATAAGAGATGGAATGGACCTCAGAGGCCATCTCATTCATTCCTGTAGAGGGCCATCCGGCCTCTCTTTGGAGATCTCGAATCAAGCAGTGCGCTGCCACGGGTGGCAGCCACCGTGGCACGACAAAACCGCGCTCGACTAAACCGTGTTGCTGACGTCATCAAGGGCGACAACAGCGAGCGCGGAGAAAGAAGGGCGCTTTAAATAGCGCTTTGAAAGCAAGCCGATTCAAGTTAAGGTAAGGGTTAGGTTTAGGGTTAGGTTTAGAGTTAGGTTAAGGGTTAGGATTAGGTTTAGGTTAGGTTAAGGGTTAGTTTAGGGTTAGGTTTAGGGTTAGGTTAAGGGTTAGGTTAAGGGTTAGGTTTAGGGTTAGGTTAAGGGTTAGGTTTAGAGTTAGGTTAAGGGTTAGGTTAAGGGTTAGGTTAAGGTTAGGTTTAGGGTTAGGTTAAGGGTTAGGTTTAGGATTAGGTTTAGGGGGTTAGGTTTAGGTGTTAATTTTAGGTTTAGCGTTTACAGCGTGCCTTTTTCTCCGCGCTGTTGTCGCGCTGTGATGACGTCAGCTACGCGGTTTCGTCGAGCGCCCTTTAGTCGAACGCGGTTTTGTGGTGGAACCGGCAGCCACTGCCTCCCTGTCTTCCAATACAATCAGAAGGCTTCAGGCGCCGATTTCCCTATCTGGAGCCCTGGCACAGGCCCCGCTTGGCTCCTACAGAAGGGACTGCGTGTCTCCCATGGTTTCTGCCTGCCTGAGTCGTTAGGTGGGACTGGGACGCTGCCCATCCCATCCATAAAGCGGCCATTGCTGGGATCCAGGAAGGGGCCTTTCCTGCTACTCTCAAATGGTCCCAACCCCCTCTTCTCCAGAGAAGCCCTTAAGTTCCGTTTTTTCTCCCCAAGCTTTGGGCTAGGATAGGGAGCAGCTGTGGCAGGATATAGTGGTGGTAGAGAATGTGCAATTTTCCTTCTGAATTAAGCACCCTCTTTGCTGAGTGATTGGTTTCCTTTCTTGTGTTCATTTCTACTGTTAGTCATCTGGAATCAGGGAGCCTCATGAACATCTTCCATAAATGTTAATAAATAAACAAGCTCCTCCTGGTGTTTAGCCTGAACCTCCTTCTTTAGGTTTGACGTTGACGGACTGGTCCTGCTCTCTGGGCCGAGAGAATCATACCATATCCAGGCCCTTGGAACTGTTCCTCATTTGGCTCCGCTTCTCCTTCTGAACTCATCCCAAGTTCTCTCCTTTCCTTTTAGACTTGGGATAACCAGAGCTCAGCAGGCAGTCCACCATTCCGAGGGGAACTTCTCTGTTGAAAGCAGACACACCCAGGGCTGTCTACTGGTCTAGAAACTCTTTGAAACAAGAGCTTCAAAGAGTTTCCCCAACTCTTCCTCTGCCCCTGGGCAGCCTGGCTGGGCAGGGAGATGGGACATTTTGGTCACCACATTACAAAAAAACAAATATTGAGATTTGGAAAAAGTGCAGAGAAGAGCAACTAAGATGATTAAAGGCCTGGAGATTAAAATGTGAAGAAGGGCTGCAGGATTTTGGCTAAGAAAGAAGGACTACGGCAGTGTTTCTCAACCTTGGCAACTTGAAGACGTCTGGACTTCAATTCCCAGAATTCCCCAGCCAGCGAATGCTGGCTGGGGAATTCTGGGAGTTGAAGTCCAGACGTCTTCAAGTTGCCAAGGTTGAGAAACACTGGACTAGGGGGACATGATAGCAGTCTTCCAGTATTTGAGAGGTTGCCACAAAGGAGGGGGCAAACTTATTTCCTCAATCACCAAACTAACAAATTTTGTAAGAAGCTGTGGCTGTCTCTTGCGTAACAGGAGAACGGTTTAAAAAAAAAAAAGCTGCCCCAAGAATTATGGATATGGAATACAAAATGATTTAGTTATCCTTAGTAACTTGAAATGGCTGAGCAAATACAAGCATACTTTTCAAATAGCTATTTGAAGTTTACAACTGCCAAAACATCTTGGGGAGATATTTACGCGAGTGAGATTCAAACAGCTCGACACAATGGCCAGAGATGGGGGGGATTCCATTCTACACCCTACAATGGATGTCTCTGCATTTGTCTCTCTGCATTTGTGGAGCGGCAGAGGTAGAAGACCTGGCTCCATCCTATTGGAATGTTGCTTGTATAGGAAATGAGAGACAGGTACCTCGGTCCATATACCAAACAAGGGACCCCCCCTTTATGTGTGCCAGAACCCGAAAATAGCATTTAACACAGCACAATACTTAAGCAAAATGGTTCAGTTGAGATTGGCCGTGTGGGACTGATTGGGGTAGATTGCAGGGGTGACACTTGTTGTATATAGTTCCTTGTGTAGGTGTGGGTCACCATGGTCCAGTTCATACCAGGGCATGCAGAGTCACGCTGAACCACACAGGAGAAAGAAACTCCTAAAACCCCATAACATCCTGATAGTTCATAACATAACATCCTGAGATGTGCCCTATCAATGACGCCCAGGATTTGACCATATATAGACAGAACTCCCTGAGCAGGAGATTAGAAATTGTACTTTTACAGGCTGTTTTTAACCACATGCTATTGCTCCTCCTGCCTTTGTCCTATTTCAATAAAAGGGGCTCTCAGACCCCCAATCTGGGTCGTTGCTCCATCCCGAGAAAGATCGTGTCCTGTCTTTTCTCCACATTGGCCTCATGGATGAACCACGGGAACGTTACAGACACTGAAATGTAATTTTATCATTTATTTATTCTCAAATTACTGTATTTTATTCCAATTTCCTTTTAGACTGTATTTTATTCCAATGTCCTTTTAAATTGTATTTTACCATTCCATTTTAAATTGCATTTATCAAATTTTAGTCATAATATGTTTCTGGAAAACAAAATAATTTTGGATTTGCAAATAAGCCAGGAAATGGTAGCATTAAACTGAAGGGGGAAAAAAATGGTTACAATTACAAGAAGAAAATAAAATTTATGTTGCAAATAATTATTTTATCAATATTACTGTAAATGACACAAAGAGAAGCTTCTCTGGCTAAAGGTTGATAAATAATTAAAGAAACAAAATGTATCATACAGTTGCCTTATTATTATAGGCAGCATAAAAACAAACAAAAAATAAAAAAATAGAATCAGTTAATGAATTTTTCCATAAATAAGGTTAAGTTTGTGAAGCTGTAAAAAAGATAAAGAAAGCCTGGAGCAGATGGTTTAACACAGTGTTTCTCAACCTTGGCAACTTGAAGATGTCCGGACTTCAACTCCCAGAATTCCCCAGCCAGCATTCGCTGGCTGGGGAATTCTGGGAGTTGAAGTCCGGACATCTTCAAGTTGCCAAAGTTGAGAAACACTGGTTTAACATCTTATTATAAATGACATTTTTCTGTTGTGGAATCCAAAGGCAGAAGCCTAAGACAGCAATCAAGGCTCTCTACGGTTTGGCTGAAGGGCCTTCCCTCTGGAAGGGGTCTCCTCTCCTTTCCCCCCCCTCCTCCTCCTCCTCCTCCTCCTTCCCGGCATCAATTCTCCTGTATCAATCCGAGTGCCCCCCCTCTCTCTGCAGAGAGGGCCTGATAAAGGCTGCAGGAAGCCTCCACCATTTGCTTCTCCTCCCCTCCGCTCCTCACTCCCTGCCTCCTATCTACAGAGAACAATCCTTTGAGCTAGGAGAAATATTTGCACCTGGAGTTTCAGGGGCTGCAAGGGGGGAAAGTCCCTGATTAAAAACACACACACAATGGGCCGCTGTGAGTTGGGAGGTTGCAAGGCTGCATTCCTTCCCTCCCCGTTTATCTGAAACGGCCCCATTCACCTGAAAAGTCATTCCTCCTCCCCTGCACCCCCTCCTTTGGACTACTTCTGGGAAGGCAAAAGGGGGTGCCCGAGAGGCTCAGCCTTTCCCTCTTCTGGAAACTATGACTGAGAAAAACTACCAGCCGTTGGCCAAAGTCCCAAGGATGCCAGCCAGAAGATTCAGGCCTCCTCCTTAAGTTCCACAAGCAACCCCTTCCGGGGAAAAGGGCGGCATAGAATATAATCAATCAATCAATCAATCCGGGTAACGAAGAGGGAAGCCAAGGCTACGGGCACCGGGGCTTCTGCCCTAAATGTTGCTGAAGGCCTTGCCTACCCTGGTAACGGGAGGTTTGGAAACCAGCCCCTAACCTCCCCCCTCTTCTTCCTTCACTCACTGTGCCAGACCCCTTAACTCCCCTCCAACCCCTCCGGGCCTTTCCTTGCAAGGGATTGGGGCCGGGGGGGGGTTAGTCTTTAAGCCCCAGAGAAGAATTCCAGAGGAAGTAAATCAGGGCTGACCAGAGGGGGCTGATGAGAGGAAGTGGGGGATGGGACTGGACTTGGACTTAATCTTCGTAAATGTCAACGACCATAAGGCAGTGACCGTTGCATTGTGAAGGCCGGGGGCAGGACGTCACGGATTACAGCACGCCATTGGTCCCGATTTAGGGCGGCTTGTTGGGCATCGGTTATCGAGAAATGGAGTGGTTGAAGATGGTGAGCCACTTGGGATATCCACATTTTCTTTGGGGCATTTCGTGCGATTTTCCACCCATCCGGTCGCAGCGAGTTAATCGATCGGTAAGGTAATCGGCTATTGTCCATACGGCAAACGTGTCCAAACCATCTAAGTCGTTGTCTTCTTAGTAAAGTTCGATTGTAGTTTGGTTTTTACACAGCTGCAATACCGTTTCGTTTTTCCATCGGTCCCGTAGAGTTATGTGCAGAATGTTCCGCCAGAAGCCTCGCCGAGAGATGGAGAAGATGGAAGGGCCACCTTATCCGTCAAGGAGCATTGCAGGAAGAGAGTGAGGGTCCTCAGCAGCGTTGACGTGTCTCTTGGCTCCGGCCTGCAGTGGGAGAGACCTCCCCGGGGCTCACCTGACATGCAGCCCACCCCAAGGAGAGGAGGGGCTCCCCGGCTGCACTGAAAGGTTGCCTCTGAATGGCATCCCCTCCAGATGCTGAGAATTTAGTTTAGTTTAATGAAATTTGTATGCCGCCCACTCCATTGGGACTCTGGGTGGCTCACACAGGCAAGATAAAAGCATTTTTAAAAATTTAAAAATAAGAAATACAATATAAAATTAACACAACATCCATTCTGTCCAAGAGGGGCTGGATATTAATCAACAGCCCCAGGCCTGCCGGAACAGCCAGGTCTTGGTGGCTTTACGGAAGGCCGGGAGAGTGGTGAGGGTCCGGATCTCTATGGGTAAGAGACCGACAACAGAGATAATGGCAGGATATAGAGGGGTGTGGTGCTGTTGCGGGTGGATGGGGGGTTCTCAGGCACAGAAGTCCCGGATGCAGGGAGTGATTGGGATCCTTTTTGGTCAGGGTTATGGAGGAAGCCTTGGCAGCCCTTATGGATGATCTCTGAAGGGCCCATGACCATCCTGGGCCTCTTGGATCTCTCAGGGCTTGCAAGTTTGACTCTCCTTCCTCTCCTCCCTCTTCTTCTTCTCCTCTGGAGCAGGGGAGCCTCTTTCCCAGATGTTTGTTGATGCCTTCCTGCTTGTTTAGGCTCCCCTCCCTATTGCTCCGAGGGAGCGACTCCCCCTCCCTTCATCCAGGCCTTCTTGGCCTGCCGTCTCTACAGCCCCCCTCACTTGGGACACTCGGCTTCCCAGTAGAGGAAGGGAAGCTGCACCCCCCCTCCCTTGGCTTCCACCTTCCCCCTATTTCCTTCCTCTGCCCAACCCTGCCAAGCCCCCCCCCCCCGCCCCGGCCTCCCATCATCCCCTACAGGGGAAGGCAGAAGAGCGGAAGTGGTCCTCCTTCCTTGCTCCAAGTCCAGCTTGGGGAGACGGAGCATCTTGACCCAGGAAGGTGGAGCTGCTTGGAGGTTGAGAGATGGAAGAAAGGAAGAGGGGCAGCCATGGTGCCTCTCGCTGGGAGGGCACCTCATTCCCTTCTTTTCTGCCCCAAAAGCAAGCAGAGAAGTCAAGAGTTTGTGGGAATCAAAGCAAGCCAAGAAAATGTCATCATCCTCATCGTTCCCCAAAACAGGCCCTGGCACTTCGCCGCCTCCACAGAGGCGAGAGACCACAAATCCAGAGGGGTCCCTCCGTTTATTGAGTGGTTGTTTCATTAAATACACAGGAAAAGTCACACTTGTACTAGAGTTTCTTCTTTAAAAGGTAACACTAAGACTTGAGTAATTGAAAACCAAACTCTCACTGATCCAGAGGAGATCTGGGCAGGAGGTGTGAAGGGCTCGGCTGTCCTTGGAGAAGCACAGGGGGGCTCCCCACAAGGCAGAAGGGGCCCCAAACCGGTCCCCCAGGGCTACTCAAAGAAGCACAGCCCACTGGCCATCCTGGGGGGGAGGGGCCTTGCCTCCCCCAGTGGCCCTTTGTTTTCAGATGGGGGAGGGATGGAGAGCCATGATTAGTAACCTCCAGGACCAGCAGCCCAGTGGGGGAGGTCCGGGAGGTGGCAGCGGCCTGCTGAACCGCTTTCACCCTCGAGACGCCCAAAATGAACCAAGCAGACCCCCCCCCCACTCCCAAATGCCAAAGAACCCTCCAGGAGGAATAGGAGAAAGGAAAGGCAGAGGAAAATGAGGGAATGTAAGAGTAGGAAAGAGGGGAGGAATGGGAAGAAGAGGGGGAAGGGTAAAGGGGAGGAAGGTGAGGAGAGGAGGAAGGAAGGGAGAGAAGAAAGAGAAGAAAGGGGTAGGAAGGAGGGAGGGAAGCAGGAGGGAAGGAAGGAGGGAAGGAGGAAGGAGAGGAGGAAGGGAAGGAGAGAAGGAGAGAAGAAAGGAGGGAAGGAAGGAGAGAAGGAAGGGGGGAAGGAAGGGAGGAAAGGAAGGGGGAAATGAAGGAGAGAAGGAGAGAAGAAAGGAGGGAAGGAAGGAGGGAAGGAAGGAGGGATAACATTAAACAATTGTAGTTAAATGGAGGTATGATGATGGTAATATGTATAATATCTGAGTTAAAATACTTGAGTTAATATGAATTACCTTGATGACTGTGGAAGAGAGGCACGAAAGTCTTTTGAACCATACACTCCTACAGTATTAAAAAGAGAAGATTGTTATGTGTTGTGTTTGTTTTGGAAAAAAATAAAAAAAATAAAGGAAAGAACCTCCAGAGTTAGCAGGAACTGAAACCCCCCAAGACCCGGGGGGAGGGGGGGGGGCTCGTCTACCAGCTGAAGCCCCCCAAGGGAGGAATGGAGCCCACCACAGCCCCACTGGAGTCCTGCCCACCAGACCCACGGGGGCTCCGGGCCTACCCTAGTGAATGGGCCCTTTCTATCCCGTCCCTGCACTCTTTCCCTCCCCCACGTCTAGCCTGCAGCTCTCCTTCCCCCGCACTGCTGGGAATCGCGGGGGGTCGCCCTCCGGCATCTGCTCCTCAGGTCCCAGTTCCCAGGTGGTGCAGGAGAGGAGGGGGCGGCCAGGGACTGCCCAGTGGCTCCTGCTCCGAGAGTGGGGCTTCCGGGTGGAGGGCAAGGCTCCTCCTCCTCCTCCAGGAAGGCCTGCAAAGAGGGCGGGCCTCCCGCCTACTCCTCTGCATCCTGGGCAAGTGGTGGCAAGATCGCCATGGGCACACAGAGGGGCCAGGAGTTTGTGACAGACACGAAACAGCCTCTGGGTAGGGTGGAAGAGCCGAAAAATGGTCCCCGCCCTTTCAGCCTTGGCGCTGTTTCATAAGGCACGGAGGGAGGGAGGGAGGGAGGGGGAGGGAGGAAGGGAGGGGCGAGAGCTTCACTGGGTCTCCATGGTTGAGGGGAAATGCTCAGCCAGGACGGGCTGGGTCCTTGCCATCCATGGCCTCCCACAGGCTGGCACTCCGCAGGTGAGAGTCCTCGGGCTCCAGGCAGTGTCCGGAGGAGTCTTTCCGGGGCCCCCACTCCTCTCCCGCCAGCCCCTCCTGCTCAGATGGAGAGAGCGCTGCAGCTGGGCAGCTGGGAGACGGAGGTAGCTCAGCAGGGGGGCTTGTGGTGCACACCTTGATGGGCAAGTCCCACTGAAAGTGTCCACATCCATCTGCTCCACTCCTGTCCAGCTGGCGGCTTCCGACGGGTCCTTGGGAGCCACCGCGCCTCGCCTCGCCGCGTCCCGCAGAGTGACAAACTCAAAGTGGAGCCTCCACTGGAGGGACACTGTGGAAGAGAGGGAGGGAGGGAAGTGCTCAGGGCAAGGGGCGCCGGCAGGTCTGACAGGGGGTAAGGAGAGCCCCGGGAGGGCTGCCTCGGGAGCCCCCGACCCCACAGGCTCACCGACGTTGGTGCTGAATCCCGGGGCCGAGCTGAGCGGGATAGGCAGGATGAAGCTGGTGCGGGCCGTGTGCAGGCAGGACTCCTGGTGCCGGGCGTGGGTGCTGTAGGAGGCAGCCTGGCCCCTGTGGCGCTGGAAGGCCTCCTGGACACGCTCCTCCGTCTGCAGGCTCACCAGGTACTGGTGGGGACAACAGCCCGTCAGCAACGGTGCCCCCTCCCGCTAGGCAGCCCCCCGGAGGCACCTGGCCCCCCTCACCTGCAGGCAGGGCGTGTCCCCCTCGGAGAAGCTGAAGGTGCCCACCACGTCCTCCCCAATCTTGTAGACGGTCTTGAAGATGCAGAAGGTGGCCACTCGGCCCTGGGCACTGCTGATGTTGAACAAGTCTGAGGGCGGAGGGAGGGAGCTGCCCTGAGATTGCGGCCCAGCCGGCCCCCAAGTGACCCGGTAGGAGCTTATAGGGAGGGGGAGCTGCCTCCCGAGGTTGAGGAGGAGTGGTGAGGAGAGGAGTGGTGGAGGCCTTCTTGCAAAGGAACCCCTGGGAGGGGCCCCAAGTGGAGGGTACCACGGCGCCGAGGCCATGGTGGGTTTTGGAGGGGGCTGTAAGGGACGATCTTCCAGATTGGGGGGGGGCACTCACGCAAACTCCGCCGCGAAGTCACGACCGTCAGGAGCTCCGTGGCCAGGTCCGCCAGGCGGGAGGACTTCTTCAGGCCGCCCTCTTCCTCCTCCAGGAAGGGGTTGGAGGGGGCCACAGTCTCGTCCTGGGGGAAGGGGTAGTCTCTCAGCCCTGGGGAGAGAGGAAGCCAAGTCAGGAGGCCGGGAGGGCCGGAGTCCCGGGCAGGCAGGGGACCGGGGTGGGGTGGTGGTGGGGCTTACCCTGTAGCACCATCACTCGGTAAGGGGACAACGGAGCAGCTTATGGCCGAGTTCACCCGCTGGCAGCCGATGGTCAGCTTGTAGACGTACTTCACCTGTCTGGCCACGGAAGGAGGGAGGCCCGTCCACCGAAGCTCTCGCAGTAGGAGTCTGGGGGGGCGATAGGGAGGGGCCGTGGACCCAGGCCAGCTGAGAGGGAAGGGCACGACGGGTCCCGTTCTGCTCTCAGGCCCCTCCTGCAGCTCTGGGGTGTCCACCCCCCGCCCCCCTCACCCCTCAGCGCAACCCACGGGGGAAGGGAAGGCAGCGCTCACAGCTCTTGGACTCGCCAGGATCCGCCTCAAGTCACAGAAGAGGATCTTTGGGGGGTGTTGACATGAGTGCACTGACCCCGCTCCCCTGCAAACAAAACACATGTCACTAGCCCTCAGCAAGGCCTTCCCCTTCCTTTTTTTTTTTTTTTAAAAATGAAACTTATTAAGAAATTTCGTTCTAGTAGTGAAATCCAATGCAAACTGGACTTAAAGTAGAAAAAATACCAAGTAAAAAAAATAAGAATAAAAGAGAAAAAAAAATTCACGAAATGGCTTCCAACCTTCGCACAGCATAAACCAATTTAGTCACCCCCAACCCCTTGAAGGCCAGAAACATCAACCTCTGACCCCCACCCTTACAAACGACATCCCCCTCCTCCTACTCGGGTCTGGGGGCCACCAAGAAGCCCATGAAGGATTATCAGAAGTAACAGCCTTCTGATAAAAGCTAAGAGAAGCCTGGAAGACTGGCAGTCATTATTGGGGTTTTTTTCTCCCCCCGTTTTCTTTCTCTCTTCTGTTTTGGAACATGGGTCAACACTTAGATAAGGAAACCTTAACATTCCCAAATACTTGGCGGGAATTCAAATCTATTGGAAGGATATGGGAGAATGAGAAGAAGCTGGAAAGACTAGTCTTCCTCACCGCAAAAGATGATGGGGTTGGAGCCCCAAAAAATTAAAGGGGAGAAATGAAGATATAGAAGATAAGAGATAAGGACAATAGATAGTGTTTCTCAACCTTGGCGACTTGAAGATGTCCGGACTTCAACCCCAGAATTCCCCAGGCCAGCAAACGCTGGCTGGGGAATTCTGGGAGTTGAAGTCCGGACAGTCTTCAAGTCGCCAAGGTTGAGAAACACTGCAATAGATGAATTTAATAATGGAGCAAATGTGGATGAAAGTGGAAAGAAGGGAATGTGGAACAAGGGAATTCGACGAATTTGAGCTCAACCCCAGATTCCAGGACACAGAAGAGGGAAAAAAGAAATATTAATGACAATAGACGTAAGAAAGAGAATGTTTTCAGAAGCAAGATTGACAACCAAAGACAAGTTAACTTTAGTAGCACTGGTGGACAAGGAGATTTATCTGAGAGACCCTTCAAGCAACAAAGTGCGGAGAGAAGCCTATAAAAAACCTTTGTTTAAATTAAAATTCCCCCCAAAAAAATTCACAAAAAAAAGAAGTAACAGCCTACAAGTAACCTCAACAGAGTAGCCCAAATCGGACTGTGATCTCTGTCGTTGGAACAAAGCAGTCATTAAGCCATTAAGATGCCAATGTGGCCCACTTGCTCAACAACCACAATCTTGGCTCTTCTGGTTGTGGGTTGTGCAAGACTTGTAGTCCGTAAAGAGGGTGGGATCCCAGGTAAGGACCTGGGGAGGGGGGGGACGGGCAGCACAGGCTGCGTGCACAATCCTAGGGGGGGCTGCAATGCAAAGCCGTAGCTGCCCCTGGAGGACTCAGGCCCCCCCCCGCCTAACCACATGTGACCTGTAGCTGCCCCCCCACCTTCCTCTGCCCTTTGGGGCTGCCCTGTGTATGGTGCACTCGGTTGGCAACGCTGCGGGGTGTGTCGAGCAGAAGCCAGGCGTCTTCAGCACCCAGCTGCCCCAGGCTTTACCGCCAGCCCCACTGTTATAATATAGTTCCTTGTGTAGTATGTGTCATCCATGGTCCAGTTTGTACCAGGGCATGCAGGAGCCACGCTGACCACACAGGAGAAAACAAACTCCTAAAACGCCATAACATCCTGATAGTGCATAACAATATTCTGAGATGTGCCCTACCAATGACGTCCAGGATTTGACCATATATAGACAGAACTTCCCTGAGCAGTAGATTAGCAATTGTACTTTTACAGGCTGTTTTTAACCACATGCTATTGCTCCTCCTGCCTTTGTCCTATCTCAATAAAGGGGCTCTCAGACCCTAATCTGGGTCGCTCCATCCCGAGAAAGATCGTGTCCTGTCTTTTCTCCACATTGGCCTCAATGGACGAACCACGGGAACGGTACACCCCACAGTCCTGTCCCTGAGAAATGCCCCCTCAAGACCCACAGCCAGCAACCAGCCTTCACTGTCCTGCGCCCCAAAGCCTCTATGGTTCGCGTCTCTCCCCCTGCTGGGCTTCTCAACGCCTTCAGGCACCCCTGGCCTGTGTGAGGGAGCGCCTGGCGGCTCCATGAGGCTTTCCTCCTAAGGCCGCCTCAGGCCATCCTCTTCTCTGTGGGATCCCCGACGCGTGACCTGGAGGGAGCAGGGGGATCGGGGCATCCCACGGAGCGTGAGAACGGGCTCCTCCTCTTCCCAACCACCCTTGCTCCTCCAGCTCCTACCTCAGGTGCCCCCGAAGGGCCGCCTGCGAGCAGCGGGAGGGGGAGGAGGGGGGAAGGGACACAACAGGAGGGCGGCAGATCCTGTGTGGGCGCAGGGCACTGGGGCCAGGGTAAGGGGGGAGGGTCTGGGCCACACACACACTGCCTCTTACAGGAAGGCCCAAAAGGCAGTTTGGGTGCAGCCAGGCGTAGGATGGGAGGGAGGTGGGGGGGTTGCCAAGCCCCCAAATTCGCCCCTGTTGACCCACAGGGCCACCCGCGAGGGGCCACGTCTCTTTTTCCAGCACTGCTGTAATTATGACCAGTCCCTGGAACTAATGGTGATAAGTGGAGGACTTCCTCTATTCTGTTGCAACCTTGATCAAATTATATTTATATTTCTCCCTTTACTTTTAAACCGCTTTAATCTTTCGTTCATTCAAACACTGCCACAATATCACATTTCTCTTCGAGATAATGACATTATTTTCTTTCGTCTTGTAACAGTCCATTTCCCAGAAGTTCTTTAGAATTACTTGAAAAATTTAACTGCAGAAGTTTCACTACTCCAAGTTTTTCTAGATCCTTAGTCCGTGGTATAATCTTCTACGATCAAAATCTTTACTTTGCTCTTTTATTTCTCATTCTTTACGTTCTTAACCTTCTGAGTATTATTTTTTTTAATTGATTGAAGGAAAACTGAAGGCCCAAAAGCCTTTAATAGCTTAAAAGGAGTTGAATGGACAATTTCCTAAAGTCATTAGCAAGTGAAGTTGGCAAACTCCGGGTCCTTTCAAAGCCTCCGAGGAGGCTGTGAGCAAGAGGGCTGCTCCCTCTGTCTCCTGGCACTCAAAGCCCCAGAAGCCACCCCTCCTGCAGCCTGCTGGCGAGGAGCCGTCACCCAAAGCCCCTGCACTGGCGGTGATCTCCCGTCGTCTCTTTTGCCAGGGGTCCACTCACTTCTTCCGGGGCCTCACGTTCCACACTTAGCATAGCAGTTAGACTTATATACCGCTTCATGGGGCTTTCAGGCCCTCTCTAACGCGTGTACAGAGTCAGCATGTCGCCCCCAACAACATCCGGGTCCTCATTTTTACCCACCTCGGAAGGATGGAAGGCTGAGTCAACCCTGAGCCGTTGAGATTTGAACCGCCGAACTGCAGATAGCGGTCAGC
Organism: Thamnophis elegans; assembly: GCF_009769535.1. Lineage (NCBI taxonomy): Eukaryota > Metazoa > Chordata > Lepidosauria > Squamata > Natricidae > Thamnophis > Thamnophis elegans. The sequence continues at coordinate 49,803 of NW_022473910.1, read as the reverse complement.
TGAAGTGGCCTGCAGTGCTGCATTTAAACCACTCGGCTCTTTTTTAATATAGATAGTAGAGATATATACATATATACATATAGATATATAGAGATATAGAGATATAGATATAGAGAGATAGATAGATAGATTAGATATATTAGATAGATTAGATAGATGAATAGATAGATATAGGTAGAGATCGAGATATAGATATAAATAGCAATAGCAGTTAGACTTATATACCGCTTCCTAGGGCTTTCATCCCTCTCTAAGCAGTTTACAGAGTCAGCATAGTCGCCCCCAACCAACAATCCGGGTCCTCATTTTAACCCACCTCGGAAGGATGGAAGGCTGAGTCAACCTTGAGCCTGTGAGATTTGAACAGCAGAACTGCCGAACTGCAGTCAGCTGAAGTAGCCTGCAGTGCGGCATTTAACCACTGCGCCACCCTCGGCTCTTATGGACTTGTGGGGTGCGCTGTCAAGAGTGGCCTTCAGCGTGCCAGACCCTCGCTTGGAATACCGGCAAGGGCCTCCCTCCCTCTCCCAACCCCAGGGGTCCCCCTTTGACCCTCTGACCTCAGGCAATGGGCACCAGCCCCGGCAGAGACCCCCGCTCCCCAGGAGGCTCCCTCCTCGAGATGCAACTCACCTCTGTTGGGCACAAAGACGTCTCGTTTTCTGCCTGGGCATCGTAGCTAGTATCTTGCGAAGGTGGCAGAGCACACGGCTCTCACTGGTGTGCAACTGGCAGTGGATCTGAGCACTGGCCCAGGCCAGGATCTCACTGGAAGAGAGTAAGAGGAGAGGAATGCAAGCGAATGCCAGGCCAGGCCACTGTGAGGGTCACCCGCTGGAGTCCTGTGAAAAGAAAACCCCCAGAGGGCAAGGAGCCCTTTCTGAAAGCAAATGCCATTTTCTACATCCTCCTCCTCCTCTGGGACTATAGTGCCCATACTCTGCTCTACCCTTGCAGTGATCCCCCTTTGGATTTACGAGACAGCTTTGGAGGCTCCCAGGGTGCCAGGAGAGAAGTGTTTCTTTGTTTTATTAGTTTTGTATGCCGCCCACCATCCCGAAGGACTCCGGGCAGCTCACAATAAAACAGGGAAAGGGGAATAAATAAGATGATACAAAAAATTTAAAAATGCACAACATTCACAGATGAAGTGGGGCTGGATACTTCAACAGCTCCCCAGCCTGTCGGAACAGCCAGGACTTAGTAGCTTTACGGAAGGCCGGGAGGGTAGTAAGGGTCCGGATCTCCACGGGGAGCTCGTTCCAGAGGGGCCGGAGCTGCAACAGAGAAGCTCTCCCCCGGGGATCGCCAGCCAACATTGGCTGGCAGATGGAATCCGGAGAAGGCCGAGCCTGTGCGATCGAATCGGTCTTTTGGGAGGTAATTGGCAGGAGGCGTGTCTCTCAGGTACCCAGGTCCGATGCCATGCAGGGCTTTAATGTGGGCGTGGGGAGGGCCCTGGCCATTCACTTCACAAGCCCTCTAATTACCTTTTGCGCTGACGGCGATATCCCAAAACCCTGGTTTCTTGTGGATTATTCTCCGTTACAACAAGCCTGATGCTGCAGTGGGAGGCCTCTCTTCCGCGCACATCTAGCCGGGAGGGTCTGGGGCTGTGGCTCCGCTGGTGAGCTCCCCCCCCAGGCCCCCTTGGGAGCCTGCAGCTTGAACCCTGGGTCAGTCAGGACCCCCGAGAAGAGCCATCTGAGCTCAGGCTGCCAGGCAAACTGCTCAGGGAAGCAGAAGAAGCCCTGGACCCCCGGGGGGGGGGGGGGGGCGTTTTGGCCCGGCTTCTGCTCACTTCATCAGCAGGCGACACATTTTTTTCAAAGGTTTTGCTCCCTGAAAAACTTTTGGGGACTACGGCGGACCCTTCAAACTGAATGCAAAGATAATTTCAGACGACCGTATTACATAGAAATCTCGAGGAACGTGAAGTTAGCTTTTAAGGGCTACGTGTGTAACTGAATAATGTCTCTGGCGCTCTGCAGGATTCAACGGGGCCAAAAGGGTTTCGCGGCCGGTTGTCATCCTTATTCCTTGTCCGATTGTGCGAGGACTCTCTCTCAGCTGCGCAAGAGAGAGAGAGAGAGAGCAGCGGGGCAGGCCCCACGGAGGCGCAGCAACAGCGAATGGGTTCCACCACAAAACCGCGTTCAACTAAAGCGCGCTCGACGAACCCACGTAGCTGACGTCATCAACAGGGCGACAACAACACGGAGACAGAAGCATGCTGTAAACGCTAAACCTAAAATTAACCCCTAAACCTAAGCCCCCTAAACCTAATCCTAACCCTTAACCTAACCCTAACCTAACCCTAAACCTAACCTAACCCTAAACCTAACCCTAACCCTAACCCTTAACCTAAACCTAACCCTTAACCTAACCCTAAACCTAACCCTTAACCTAACCCTAACCCTAACCCTAACCCTTAACCTAACCCTAAACCTAACCCTTAACCTAACCCTAACCCTAACCCTAACCCTTAACCTAACCCTAAACCTAACCCTTACCTTAAGTTGAATCGGCTTGCTTTCAAAGCGCTATTTAAAGCGCCTTTCTTTCTCCGCGCTCGCTGTTGTCGCCCTGTTGATGACGTCAGCGATGCGATTTAATCGGGCGCGGCTTAGTCGAGTGCGGTTTTGTCATGCCACGCAGCGAATGTACTGCGTCAAAGGCGGAACGCTGTTTCGCGCAAAAGGCAAGGGCAGGGATGCTTCACTCCCACACTAAGGCTCTGGCCATCACCACCACCACCTTCGTGGCAGGACGACAGCTCTTCATCCCTCTGCCATAACAGAGCAAAGGAGAGAGCCACAGTAGAGGGAATGAAAAGAGCTGCAGATGGCCAATACCTGCTCTAGTTAACCCCCTTCCCGAGGCAGAGAAGTCCTTATACCATCCAGGAGAAATGATTGTCCAATCTTTTCTTTAAAAAAAACTCCAATAGCCATAATCCCAGGAGGCAAGCTGATTAATCATTCCCACTGAATTTCCTCTGGATTTCCAGATTCCATTTCCCTCTGAGGAGCTTCCTCCATGGACTTCTTCCTCCTTCCTTCCTTCCTGTATTGGGAGGCAGCTATCAGGTCTCCCCTAAGCCTTCCCTTCATTAAGCCACACTTACCTACCTGAAGTTCCTTTAGCTGCTCACTGTAATTTAGCCCCTTATAAATTATGGAAACAAGTGAAAAATAATTGAAAGATTAAACAAACTGACATTAAAATGTGATTAAGCACTGGCTACCCATTAGTCTCTGGACCGGCTTCAAGGTGCTGGTCGTTACCTATAAAGCCCTACATGCATCGGATCTGGTACCTGAGAGACCGCCTCCTGCCGATTACCTCCCATAGACCGATTAGATCTCACAGGGTAGGTCTCCTCTGGATTCCATCTGCCAGCCAATGTCGGCTGGCGACTCCCTGGGGAAGAGCCTTCTCTGTTGCAGCTCCGCCCTCTGGAATGACCTCCCCGTGGAGATCCGGACCCTTACTACCCTCCCGGCCTTCCGCAAAGCCACCAAGTCCTGGCTGCTCCAGCAGGCAGGGGGCTTGTGAAACATCCAACCCCACGGAAATTGTGAATGTTGTGTCTTTTTAAAGTGTTGTCTTTGTCTATTTATCCCCCTTCCCTTGTCTATTGTGTCCTCCGGGAGTGGGCGGCATACAAGACAAATGAAATGAATTAAAAACTGTGCTAAAACCATGCCTACGAGAGCCAAGATTATCTTTGTCTCTCTTCTCTGTACTGTTTCCAGGGTCTCACCATCATTTCTGTATTATTACTGGACCAGGAACTGAATGCGGCATTCCCGGTGCGACCTCGCTAGCACAGTATAAAGTGCTATTATCAGGCCCCGTGATTCTGATGCTGCTGCCCCTGTGCTGATGCCCCCTAGAACGACATTGGTGGTGTTTGGCAGCTGCAGGAAGCAATTACCCACCAAATCCCTCTCACCACTGCTGAGCCGGTACGCACCGCCTCCCTTGTACCTGTGCACCTGGTTTTTCCTGCCTAACTGCAGGACATTCCATTTCTCACCACTGAACTGCATCTTGTTGGATAGGGCCCTATGTGCGGGTCTGTCAGGATACTCCGGAGGCCTCTTGAGTCTATCTTCTAAAGCAGTGTTTCTCAACCTTGGTCACTTGAAGATGTCTGGACTTCAACTCCCAGAATTCCCCAGCCAGCATTCGCTCTAAAGTGTTAGCAGTCCCCCGCCCCCTGTTGTAATATAATTCCTTGTGTAGGCGTAGCAGTCACCCATGCCCCAGTGGATAACAGGGCATGCAGAGCCACACTGAACCACACAGGAGAAAACAAACTCCTAAAACTCCATAACATCCTGATAGTTCATAACATAACATCCTGAGGTGTGCCCTACCAATGACGTCCAGGATTTGACCATATATAGACAGAACTTCCCTGAGCAGTAGATTAGAAATTGTACTTTTACAGGCTGTTTTTAAGCACATGCTATTGCTCCTCCTGCCTTTGTCCTATCTCAATAAAAGGGGCTCTCAGACCCCCAATCTGGGTCGCTCCATCCCGAGAAGGATCGTGTCCGTGTCTTTTCTCCACATTGGCCTCATGGACGAACCACGGGAACATCACACCCCCCCCGGTTTACGTCAGGTCTGATCCTGCCTTTTTAGTTATCAACAATTCCAAGCCTTGTCTGCAAATTTGAAGAGCCTCCTTTCTATTCTCTCATGTAGGCAATTTATTTGTTTTTAGCTATCACATTTATATGGCTTCCCATTTCATACAAGGGATCTTTGTGCAGCGCGCAATAAAACCAACCAATATAAAACCCAATCAAAGCAATCAAATGATCATAAGTAAAAATGGATTCTGAGAGGGTTAACTGAGACATGCTCTGCTGGCAGAGGAAGACCCTGGAATTGCACCCAGAGGCAAACTGGCAAAGCGAGGAAGCTCAGGGCACAGAGGAACAGCACATGCCCGCCCAGGAACATCCCTGAGTGCCCATGCCAGTACACTCTGTGCAGTAGCCAAAGGCTGTTTGGAGGCTCCTCCAGGGCAGCGCGGAGGTGACCAAGTCAGGAGCCAGAGGCCGTCTGCTCCAGGAGTCCTGTGCCCCCAGATCTCACTCTGGGTCTATTTGGGACAGTATGACTGTTGTAATATAGTTCCTTGTGTAGGTGTGGGACACCCATGGCCCAGTTCATACCAGGGCATGCAGAGCCACGCTGAACCACACAGGAGAAAACAAACTCCTAAAACCCCATAACATCCTGATAGTTCACAACATAACATTCTGAGATGTGCCCTACCAATGATGCCCAGGATTTGACCATATATAGACAGAACTTCTCTGAGCAGTAGATTAGAAATTGTACTTTCACAGGCTGTTTTTAACCACATGCTATTGCTCTTCCTGCCTTTGTCCTATCTCAATAAAAGGGGCTCTCAGACCCCCAATCTGGGTCGCTCCATCCTGAGAAAGATCGTGTCCGTGTCTTTTCTCCACATTGGCCTCATGGACGAACCATGGGAACGTTACATATGACCCCATCCAACACTTTATAATTTATTTAAACAATTTATACGCTCCCCCATCTCAGTCTCGTGATCACAATTTAACAACCAAACGAACGATGCACTCTGCATGGGGCTCCCCGTGAAGAGTATCCGGAGGCTGCAGCTGGTGCAGAAGGCGGTGTGGCCCAGAGTCTTGGGAGCCCCTTGGGCTGCACATGAAACACTGCTCGTGTGTGGGCTGTCCTGGTTCCCGGTTTGCTTCTCGATCAAATTCAAGGGGTTGGGAGTTACCTTTGAAACCCAGGGATGTATCCGAGGAGGGGGACCAGCCCAGCCCCCTCACAGCAGTGGAAGAGGCTGCTAGGGTCGTTCCCCCCCCCCCTGTTCAGGAACAGAAGCAGGCAGGTCAAGGAGGAGAGAACGCCTTTCCTGCCCTGGCCCCCTCTCGCCCCAGAGGTGAGAACTGCCCCTTCCGTTTTTGGCCTACTGGGAGGGAATCAGAATTTTACCCGCTGGCCTGGGGCCCCGAGCGGGAGGGGGGGGGAGGGCAGTAAAAGTCCCCATTCCCACCCCGTCCACCTCGTGGCTCCAGTAGGCATGCTTATAGCACAGTTTTCAATAACATTTTAATGTCAACCTTTTAATCATATTTCACTTGTGCTTCTATCATTCATAAGCGACCTGCAGCGGGGGAGACAAGTGGCATAGAAACCTAATGAATAGAGATAAAACAGGGAGGTGAAACGGGATCCCCCAGATCCTGTCCGGGGGGATCCCGACCCTGTGGAACGACCTACCCGTAGAGATCCGGACCCTTCCCGCTCTCTCGGCCTTCCGAAAAGCCACTAAACCTGGCTATTCCGGCAGGCCTGGGGCTGTTGACTTCATGAATGAGGTCCAGTCCTACCCAGATGGGAGTGTATGGCGCATTGTTTTTTTTTAAATTGGTTCTTTTAAACTGTTTCTTTTTATTTTTAACTCCTTATTTTAACCTGTTTCTGTAAGCCGCCCGGAGTCCTACGGGATTGGGTGGCATATAAATTTATTAAAAGTTAAAGCTGTCTGGCCTCTGCATTCTTCTTTAGCTCTCTGAATGCAGCCAAGAGGGCCGGGCCCATCATTCCACCCAGGAGGCAGCTACCGGCAGCCCCTCAAGGGCCGGGTTTCGGCGGCTTTCAACCCTCAATGACACACACACACCCGCCCCGACAGAGGCTGATGCGTCTCTCCAGAGGGATCTGGGCAGACCTGACCTCTGGGCCCCATGTAACCAAGGGGAATTCCACCGAGAGAAAAGGTCGCCCTGCAGCAAGGGAAGCCCACCGCAAACCTGGCTCAAGCACCAGCAGCAGCTGAGCCCCCAGGCTGCCTTAACGGAAGGGAATAGGGGGAGGATCAGAGACCGCTGGAGGGTTAGAAGAGCCTCACGTGGAGCATCCGCCTCTGGTTGCCCCAAGGGAGGGAAGGAGCAGAGATCCTGGGAGGAGCCCAGAGGGGGAAACTAGGAGGCTCAGAGGGGCTGGAGGAGGGGAGTGGGGGGCTGCATTTGGGGGACTGAAGAGGACGGGGGGGGGAGAGGGAGGGGGGGTTTCCCAGTGTTTCAGGGGCTTCCCCATAGGAGGAGGGGAGGGCGGCTGCATCTGGGGGACTGAAGAGGAGGACGGGGGGAGAGGGAGGGGGTCTCCCAGTGTTTCAGGGGCTTCCCCAGAGGGGAGGGGGGCTGCATTTGGGGGACTGAAGAGGAGGACGGGGGGAGAGGGAGGGAGGGGGTCTCCCAGTGTTTCAGGGGCTTCCCCAGAGTTGGGGGGGCGGGGGGTCCGACCTCTCCCCTAAAGGATCAGGGGGGAGGAAGCAGGAGGAGAGAAGGGGGGAGGGGGAAGCCCACTCGGGGGACGAGCCAAAGGGAGCGAAAGGGGGGGGGGATTTCCTGGCACCCGGGACAACCGGAAGGGGCGGCTTCTCCATCCCGGGAGGGTTTCCGGAGGAGGCCGGAAGCGCGTGGGGGGGTTCCTGCCTGGGCTCGGGGGGTGGACTGGAGGACCTCGGGGGACCCCCCCCATTGGCCTAGGAGGCGGAGCTTAGGGAAGGGCCGGGAGCTGCCGGAGGGAGGGAGGGAAGGGAGGGAGCGCCCCCCCTCCCGGGGCCTACCTGGAGGCGGAGGTGGCGTCGGGCGGGAGCGGGTTCCGCAGCGTCACCAGGCACTCCAGCGCCTCCCCGGCCAGGAAAACGGCGCCCCGCAGAAGCGACGCCGAGACCTCGATCATGGCCGCGGAGGGCGGGGCCGGCCACGTGGACGCGCGCACGCGCACTCCCTCTCCCCCAAGGGGGCGGGGCGGAGGGGGTGGGCGGGGCCACCGGGCCGCCCCTCCGCCCCGCCCACTCCGCTTTCCGGCTAGGCGGCCGCCGTCGGAGGGTCCGCTGCTCCGCGCTTGCCGCTCCCGCCATGGCTGCCTTTGGGGGCTGCGCGGGCTGCGGGCGGGGCGCGCACGGGGACGGGGAGGCGGCGGCGGCGGCGGCGATGATGAGCCGCTACGAGGGCCGGGCGGCGGGGCGCGGGGTGCCGCGGTTCGGGTGGCGGCTGTGCCTGGCCCACCGCTTCGCCGAGCGCAGGAAGCCCCTGCAGGCCGGCGACGTCTCCCCCGCCCACGCCCTGCGGCACCTGGGGCTGGCCTTCAGGTGGGGCCCCTTCCACGGCCGAGGGAGACCGGGGACCCCCCCTCCCCTCCCCCGGCTGACCCTCCCCTCCCCCCGCAGGTACCTGGGCTGGTGGTACCGGAAGACGCGCGTGGAGAAGCGGCTGCCCTTCATCGACCTGCTGCACCCGCAGCCGCTGCGCCCCATCTACGGTAGGGGCCGCCCGGAAGGCCGGGGGCGCGCCGGGGCCGGGGGGGCGCCGTCCAACCGTCCCTCCCTCCTCCCTCCCTTCTCCGCAGGCTGCCCGCTGGGGGGTCTGGGCGGCGGCACCGTCACGCGTGGCTGGCGCGGGGACTTCTGCAGGTGGCAGCTCTCGCCGGGCTTGTACCAGCACCGGGCCGTGGCGGCGGACCAGGTGGGTCGGGCGGGGAAGGGAGGGGAGGGGTGGTCGGGGCTCCCCCCCCCCCGGGCGACCTCCGTGCGGCGCCCTGACCGGCTTCCTCTTCCTCCTTCCATCCCTCCCTCCCTCCCCCGCCCAGTTCACGGTCTGCCTGCGGCGGAAGGGCCGGACGGTTTACCAGCAGGTGCTCTCCCCCGAGCGGCCCAGCCGGCTGCAGGGCTGGAACTGGGGCTTCTGCGGCCACTACGCCTTCTACCACGCGCTCTACCCGCGCGCCTGGACCGTCTACCAGCTGCCCGGGCAGGAGGTGGTGCTGACCTGCCGGCAGATTACGCCCATCATCCCGCACGACTACCAGGTGAGCCTCCGGCTGGGGGTCCCGTGTGATCCGAGGGGTCGGGGAAAGGCCGGGCTGGTCGTGGCTGGAGCCTCGGGCTTGGGACTTATCGCGTGCCAACCCTTAGCCAGGGCTCCCTTCCCTGGCCCTGCAGTGGCACCACTGCCTCCTGCCCCTCCCCGCTTGGCTTCCCAACCACACACCTGCTGCAATTAAGTGCTGAGCGCTGAACTTCCAGCCCTGGGCTGTGCAATTCATAATATCCACCTGGCAAATCTGCCTGACAGGCTGAGTGATTTCCGAACTGTGTAACTTCAGGCGTGAGGTTGCAAATTGCAAAGGGAGCTGATGGAGGGCAATGGAGTTCAGGGGCCAAGGGAAGCCACGGGGGAGGGAAGACTCAGCCAGAAAGAGCAGCCTTGCGTGGGCAGGAGGTGCCCCTCCGCCTTTGAAGCTGATCATGAGCATTTTGCGTTTCCCTGGGAAAGCACAGCAGCCATGTTGCACAGGAAAACCCAAATTACACGCGCTGCCATGTTCTGGGGAGGGGGGAGTTTTGAGGGTCTTCTCATGTGCAGAGTATTGCGGGAATCCAAAGGGAAAGCAACTGGGGCGTGGATAAGCCCGAGCGGGGCCTCCCGGTGCAGGAACGGGTGCAGGCAGAGTGGAAGGTAGTCCCGGACAAAACTCCTGCTTGCCACGCCTGCCACTCCTTGCTCCAGCAGCAGCCGGACCTCCGGTACTTTCCCATGAAGAGATTCTGGGGAGACCCAAACGCCCAGAGCCCCTTCGTCTTGCTGGGGTTGAGTCCCTGCCAATTCCCCCTCCCCAACCGTCCCAGTCTCCGGGCGCTGGAGATGCTTCCGAAGATGCCCTGGCAGACATGCAAAATCGAGGGTCTCATTGCCGTATTAAAAGACCCCCATGCTGTTGAATGACCTCCCCTAGGGGTACTTGTAGGTGTGAGGGAGAGCTGAGAGACCCCAAATGCACACACACACACACACACACACGGGCCTAGGGCTCGGCCTTTCCACACACCCTCCCCAACTGATTCCAGGCAAGGAGGAGAAGGAAGAAGGTCTCAACAAGGGACACCCCCATTCCCTTCCCCCTGCAGTCAGCCCACTATGTAACTTGGTTTGTCCTCCCCCCCCCCCTTGAACTGTGAGCCGCCCTGAGTCCCCCCAGGGAAAAGGGCGGCATACAAATATTAATAAATGAAATGAAATGAATGAATGAATGATGATACCAAAAGCCTTGGGGAGGGGCCAGGGGGGCCAGGATGAAGGCAGCATCGTCATTGGTAGCTCCCCAGAGGTCACCCACAAGCATGACGGGGGGCTGTCCGTGGGGTGCCTCTGTCTCCAGGAAGCCAGCCATCCCTTTGGCAAAAGCTGCCATGGGTCGAGGTCTCTGGGGTGGGGCCCTCCTCCCAGGCCTGGTGATCGGAATGCCGGAGGAGCCGGTCTCTGGGCTCCCTGAGCCAAGGGGCCAGCAGTGGGGAAGACGCTGGAGGGGCCTGGGGCTCGATGGAATGGAAAGAAGGGGGGGTAGGCTGATCCAGAATCCAGGGCTGGGGGAGGGGATGAAAACCTGCCTATCTAGTCCTCAATCTACGACCACAACCGAGAGCAGCAATTTCCATTGCTGACCAAGTGAGTTTCATCCGACTTTACGATCTCTATCTGCCATCGTGGTTAAGTGAATCATGGCAGTTGCTAAGTGAATCATACCGGTATTAAGTGAACCTGGCCTCCCCCGTGTCTGGAGCTGGCTGGCAAAGTCGCAGAAGGGCGCCCCGTTGGCCCCAGGAGGCTGCTGCCGTCGTAAAGACGTGCCGGGTGCTGGAATCCGGGAGATGCTGGGACGGTGGCAGGAGAGAATTACCAGTCACAGGTCGTTTCTTTCAACGCCATTGCAACTTTGGCCACTGACGAAGATGGTTGCAGCTTGAGGACTGGCCTAGCCAGAACTAGGTTTTCCTTCTGGGTAGTGTGTGTGTGTGGGGAGGGAGGGATTGTTTCGCTTATTAATCTGGTGGCCCTCAGGTGCTCCTGCAGGGAAGGAGGGGCAGAGGGGGCTGGATGAGGCTGGTTGAGCCCAGACGAGCCGCCCGTCTTGCGTCCTTAGGACTCCAGCCTCCCCGTGGGCGCTTTCATCTGGGAGGTGGAGAACGAGGGGGCCGAGGAGGTGGAAGTCTCCATCATGTTCACCTTTCAAAACGGCACGGAGACCAAGGAGGACTGCCGGGGCGGCCACTGGAACGAGCCCTTCAGCGTGGAGAAGGGGGGCAGCTGCGTCCGTGGGGTGATGCTGCACCACGTGACTCCTGCAAACCCCTACACCCTGGCCATCTCTGCCCGGGAGAAGGTAGGACACCCCCCCCCCCATGGTCCATGGCAGTGCCCTTCGGGGCTGCCTCTTGCAGGCTGGCAGAGAGCCCCATTGTGGCTTCTTTGCCACACCTCTGCTCACAAGGCCCCGAGGGGGGGGGTGGCTGCCTTCCCCAGCTCTGGTGCCTCTGCGTTCTAGAAGGCCCCCTTGCTCGTACCCCAGCCCCCTCCCCGCAGCCTGTTCTGGGGCTCTCTTGTTCCTCCCCGCCTATCGTCGTCCCTGTCTCGAGGGAGGGAGGGGCCTGGCTCTTCATTCCCCTCTGTCCTTCCCTTCTCTCTCTCTCTCTCCCCCCCCCCCCAGGCAGGTGTTGCTGTTACCTACCTTACGGCCTTCAACCCTGCTGGCACCGGCCAGGAGGTCTGGCAGGATCTCTTGGCGGATGGCCGGCTGGCATCCCCTCAGGGTGAGTCCTGGGCTGTACGGTGGGCAGAGGCAGGCAGGCAGGAGGACAGGCCCCTGACGCTCGGGGCTCTCTTGCAGGGCAGAGCCCCCCCACGGAGAAGGGGGAGGTCTGTGCAGCAGCCGTGTGTGCCACCTGCGTGGTGGCCGGTCACGGTCGTGGGACGCTGGAGCTGGGCCTGGCCTGGGACATGCCTCGCATTCGCTTTGGATCGGCGGAGAAGGAGCATCGCAGGTGGGTGCTTCCTGGGGAGGGCTGGCTCCCGGGGGGCGGGGTGTCTCTGTGCTTTGGGGTTGGACCCACTTGGGTGACCCGCACAGCTCTGCCTGCGGGGAGATGCCCAGGGCTGCGCCAGCATGCCACACGCTCATGGAGCGGACCCTCGCCTGACCCAGGAAACGGGGCTTCTCTTAGGACCAAACTGCAGGGTGGGCATCCTACCACCTATGGGTCCATCCGACCCGTTGGCTGTCTCTCTCCGGCCTGTGGAGCCACACAACAGTCCCAGTTTCCCAGGCCCCCCTTGGGAAAATTGCTCCCCCCAATCCCCAGGTCTGTGTGCGGCCTGGGCCGGGCTGGCTTTGCTTCCCGACCGAGGCTCTGGATGGCTGAGGGTCCGTCTTCCTCTCTGCCCACAGGTGGTACACTCGCTTCTTTGGCAGCGACGGGAACGCCTGCCCAGCACTCTCCCACCATCTGCTGAGCCGCTACGAGGCCTGGGAGGAGAGGATTGAGGCCTGGCAGGGGCCCATTTTGGCGAACAGGTAGCGCCCTGTGGGTGGGGGTCTCCTGAGTGGCAGGAAGGGGCCCAGCGCCAGAGGTTTTTCCTGCTCTCCCTCTGCCACCATGGTCCACTCCGGCCAAACTAGGCTGCTTCTAGGCTGTCTCCTCCACCCCCCACCCCTGGTTTCCCCCCACCCCTGGCCTTGGGCTGCCCAGACTCTGTGATCATGGCGGGGGCTGCCTCCCCCATCGGCTCTGCGTTGTTTCTGCTGAAGGGGTGGCTGGGTCCCCACTCTTCCTGGGCCCCCAGGCCGGGTGGGCAGGCCTCTGGGCAGAGTGAGCCCACCTCTCAGAGGAGGACCCATCGAAGGACCCCTGTGTGCCTCTCGCAGCGACCTGCCCCCCTGGTATAAGTCGGCCCTCTTCAATGAGCTCTACTTCCTGGCCGACGGAGGCACCATCTGGCTGGAGCTGCTGCCCGAGGACAGGGAGGCCCTGCAGGAGGCCCGGGGACTCTCCCAGCTGCTCCCGGTCTTGCAAGAGTACGGCAGGTTTGCCTACCTGGAAGGTGAGGCTTCGCTTTGGGCCCCGGGGGGGGACGGGACGGATGCTGGGGAGGGGGAAGCCAGTGTGATGTGCAGCCGCTGCCGCTTCCTCCTTCCAGGCCAGGAGTACCGGATGTACAACACTTACGACGTCCACTTCTACGCCTCCTTTGCGCTCGCCATGCTGTGGCCCAAGCTGGAGCTCAGCCTGCAGTACGACATGGGTGGGTGCCCTCCCCCTTGGGCTTCCTCGGCCGGCTCTGCAGGCGGTCTGGGCCGAGGGATGCCCCCGGCAGGGGCAGGAGGGAACGCGCCTCCTTGAGCCGTGTCGAATGCTCCCGAGGGCCCGGCCTGCGCTTGGCTGGCGGCAGAGGCAGCCGGCTGGCCGATTGGACAGCTGCTGACGGCGCTTCCCTGCCCCATCCCAGCTGCTGCAGTGCTGAATGAGGACGCTCGCCCTCGGCAGTACCTCATGAGCGGACAGACGGCCCCGGTGAAGCTGCGCAACGTTGTTCCCCACGACATCGGAGAGCCAGGTAAAGCCACCCCTCATGTCTGCATGCAGGTCAGGCCTGTGCTCTGAGGGGCTCCCTCGGCTTGGGGCCTGGCTGCGTGGGGGGGGGGCTCCCTGGGGGCTGCCCCTGTGCAAGGCGGGATGTCTCCAATTTGCCCGAATGCGCCGCCAAGCGGGGCTGTTGGGAGAGGAGATTGTGCGGCCCCCGCTTCCTGTGTCTGGGTGGGCGGGAGGACGGCCCCCGAAAGGCTGTCAGCAGCTGAGAGGTTTGGGGGATATCCCCTGGGGGCCCCGCCTGGAGTGCTGAGGGAGGGGGGGAGGAAAGCCACACCGTCTCCCGCTTTCTTGGGCAGATGACGAGCCCTGGCAGCGGCTCAACGCCTACCTGATCCACGACACGGCCACCTGGAAGGACCTCAACCTGAAGTTCGTGCTGCAGGTGTACCGGGATTACTTCCTCATGCAGGACGGGGCCTTCTTGCAGGACATGTGGCCCGTCTGCCAGGTGCAGTGCAGGGGAGGGCAGGGGCTGCCAGCCCCCCCGGGGGGCCCCACGGACCCCTCCTCAGACCCCTTTGCCGCCCTCAGGCGGTGGTGGAGTCGGAACTACAGTTCGACACCGACGGAGACGGCCTCATTGAGAACTCGGGCTTTGCTGACCAAACCTATGACGCCTGGGTGGCCACCGGGGCCAGGTGAGTGACGGGCCAGGAGCCCTGCCCCCCCCACCATCCTAGGACCCCCACCCAGAAAGGCCTCTTGCTGTGGGGTGTTGGGAGTCCCCCTCCAGTTGTGGGCCTGGGGCTCTTTGGCCTGGCCGCCGTTTCCCCTGAGTAGCAGTAGGTGGTCGTCTCTCGAGGGCTTTGAAACATGATCCTGAGGACCCCCCCCCCCCAGTGCCCAGGGGAAAAGTCCCCTGGGGGGGGTCAGTCCTGGTTCTCTGGTGGCTGTCCAAGCATTCAAGGCTAATTCCTGCTTGAGTCCCACCCCCTGTGCCCTCCCAGAGGAAGGGTCCCTTGGCAGCTGAGCCCCTCGGGGGCCCTGCTACCTCCCCCCCCCCCGCCTGCCTCCCCCTGCACAGCGTCCCTGGGGCTCATGGACTCTGCTGTCTGGGTGTCTCCAGGTCCCACTTCCAACGGGGGGAGGGCTGCCCCGCTGAGGGGGCTGGGCATTCTGGTGCCCTGCCTGGATGAGGCCGAGAAGGAGGACAGAAGGCGGGTGCCCTGCTCTGCAGAGCTGGCAGGACTAAAGGGGGGTACCACCACGGCGACAAATCACGTGGCCTTGATCCACGGCTTCCGTGGCCTCTGCGCTTGTCGCATGGGGGAGGGAGGGGATGGCTTGGTGGGAAGTAGCCGGAGGCATCAGGAGGCCTGGATGCCCCTGAATGGAGGAGGTACCACTAGGCACAGGGTCCTTGGGCTGGTGTGGTGGTGGGGAGTTAAGCAAGCTCAGCCTTGTGGGATTCTGCTGCAGTCAATGCCAGCCCTGCGAGGCGGATAAGGTCAGAAGAGGGTGGAGCTCTCCTTTTAAGGAGACGGGCTCTAGGGATCAAGCCCGTGCCACGACAAAACCGCGCTCGACTAAGCCGCGCCCGATTAAACCGCGTCGCTGACGTCATCAACAGGGCGACAACAGCCAGCGCGGAGAAAGAAGGGCGCTTTAAATAGCGCTTTGAAAGCAAGCCGATTCAACTTAAGGTAAGGGTTAGGTTTAGGGTTAGGTTTAGGGTTAGGGTTAGGTTAAGGGTTAGGGTTAGGTTTAGGGTTAGGTTTAGGGTTAGGGTTAGGTTAAGGGTTATGGTTAAGTTTAGGGTTAGGTTAAGGGTTAGGGTTAGGGTTAGGTTTAGGGTTAGGTTAAGGGTTAGGGTTAGGTTTAGGGTTAGGTTAAGGGTTAGGGTTAGGTTTAGGGTTAGGTTAAGGGTTAGGATTAGGGTTAGGTTAAGGGTTAGGGTTAGGTTTAGGGTTAGGTTAAGGGTTAGGATTAGGTTTAGGGTTAGGTTTAGGGTTAGGTTTAGGGTTAGGTTTAGGGTTAGGTTAAGGGTTAGGGTTAGGGTTAGGTTAAGGGTTAGGATTAGGTTTAGCGTTAGGTTAAGGGTTAGGTTTAGGGGGGGTTAGGTTTAGGGGTTAATTTTAGGTTTAGCGTTTACAGCTTCTGTCTCCGCGCTGCTCCGCGCTTCTGTCTCCGCGCTGTTGTCGCCCTGTTGATGACGTCAGCTACGCAGTTTCGTCGAGCGTGCTTTAGTCGAACGCGGTTTTGTGGTGGAACCGATCGAGCCACCTTCCGCCCCCGGCAGTCGGCAGCAGGAACCTGGCTGAGCTGCTCCACGCTCTTTTTTCCGTGGCCCCCTGCCCAGCCCTCCTCACCAGCCCAGGGGGCGCTGCTGGCAGCAGCAGATTCCTGAGCCAAGCTGCCTGCCCTCCTGATGCCAGGGAAGAGGGCAGCTCCGACTGCCCAGCCACCTCTCTGACCAAGGCGCCTCTCGTCCCTCCCTTTGGGCAACCCCCTCCTCTTCTTTCCTCGGCCAGTGCCTACTGTGGCGGCCTCTGGCTGGCATCCCTTTGCGTGATGTGCAGAATGGCGGAGGCCTTGGCAGACGGGCCGGCCCAGGAGAGGTACTCGGGCATCCTGGCTAAGGGCACGGCAGCGTTTGAGCGGCTGCTCTGGAACGGTAAGCCTGGGCCGAGCCGGGCGGGTCAGCAGGGCCGGAAAGAGCCCCCAGCCAACCCGCTTTTTCTCCCTCGCAGGGAAGTATTACAACTACGACAGCGGCCGTGGACCCTCTTCGGACAGCGTCATGGCGGACCAACTGGCCGGGCAGTGGTTCCTACGGGCGTGTGGGCTGGGCGAGGGCCAGTCCGAGGTGAGGAGGGGGGCCAGGAGGCTTGAGGGGGGAGGGCTGTGAGCGGGGGGGGGGCAGGGGGTTTCACGAGCCCCCTCTGGTCCACAGGTTTTCCCTCGCAGCCACGTGCTCAGTGCCTTGAAGACCATCTTTGAGCTGAACGTGATGGGCTTTTCGGGAGGGTCCATGGGGGCGGTGAACGGCATGCGTCCCTCGGGGTCGCCGGACACCTCCAGTCTGCAGTCGGACGAGGTGTGGGTCGGTGTGGTCTACGGACTGGCCGCCACCATGATCCAGGAGGTGGGTGACGATGGGGGGTGGGTGGGGGGAGGCGGGGAGGGGCGGGGTGCCAGCCTGGCTGACTGGGCTTCCTCTCGCCTGGCACAGGGCCTGGTGCAGGAGGGCTTCTCCACCGCCGAGGGCTGCTACCGGACGGTCTGGGAGCGGCTGGGCATGGCGTTCCAGACCCCCGAGGCCTACTGTGAGAAGAAGGTCTTCCGTTCTCTGGCCTACATGCGCCCACTGAGCATCTGGAGCATGCAGCTGGCCTTGGAGCAGCGGGCGGCACAAGGGCAGCCCTTCCCAGCCCCACCTGTGGCCAAACCCAAGGGCCTGTGAGCCAGGGGAGACGGGCAGGCTGCCGCTCCCGCCTGGCCTTCCTGAGCCAAAGCAGGCGCACGGGGGCACCCGGTATGAAGGAAGCCCCTCCCCCCCGACAGCGGGCAAAGCAGAGCTGTTGGGCAAGGGGGGCAGCTTAGAGGTCTTGGCATTATCCAATCTTCAACACTCCCCCACCCCCAACACCCTTTGATTTGCACACAATCACGTTCTGTATAATCTGAAGTTATTTTTAGAGGGTGAATGATTTTAATTTAAATAAATAAATTAAACTTGGAAAGAAGGCTTTGCAGAACCCTTGATGATGGCCGTGGCATAGCAATAGCAGTTAGACTTATATACCGCTTCATAGGGCTTTCAGCCCTCTCTAAGCGGTTTACAGAGTCAGCATATTGCCCCCAACAACAATCCGGGTCCTCATTTTACCCACCTCGGAAGGATGGAAGGCTGAGTCAACCCTGAGCCGGTGAGATTTGAACAGCCGAACTGCAGTCAGCTAAAGTAGCCTGCAGTGCTGCATTTAACCACTGTACCACCTCTGCATACAGAGGCAGTAGGGGGCCGCTGCCCGGGTGCCCCTGGTCCGCCAGAGGTGGATCTCCTTCCTGCAGAGCAGGCTGTTCCAGGGGTGGGGTGGGGCGAGTGCTCCTCTGCATCTTCCAGGGCAGGGGCTCTGCCAGCCTGTCCAAGCTCTCCCAGGACCTCTGGAGACGGGGGGGCACCGGTGTTCGTCCTCTGGGAGGGGGCAGCGTCTAGCTAAGCAGCTGGGCTTGGGCAAGGGGGGGAGTGGCCTGCAAAGGGCTGGCATTGCCGCCTTCTGAGAACATTTGAAGTTTGCCCAGTCTTGTGTGAAGGGTGGGCTTCAGTGGCCCCCGGGGACTTCATCTTTCCCCTCTCTTTGTTTACACAAACGCAGAAGGTGGGACTCCATCTCAATCTTGCCCTGTGAAATGGGCACCCCTGCCCTGCCCATCATCGTTCAGACTGAGATGGGGCAGCTGGGACCTGGGGAGGCCGGGCCGTGTGAGTGGATCTAGAGTGGGCCTCGTTGGGAGGGGAGGAGGAGCTGCTGCGAGCCTCCTGGCAGCCGCCTGGCCTCAGCCGCCTTCAGCCCCGACCTCCTGGAAGGTCAGAGAAAGCCTCTGCTTCCCCAGGGAGGGGAGGTCACCGCTTGTGGGCATCCACGTACCCCAAAAACTGGCTCTTGGGACAGCATCCCACGCAGAGGAAAAAGGCCCAGTGTGCAGCGCCTTCTGGAGGCTGAGCTGAGACCTCATGCGGCCAATCTTCACCCTGCCCCACACGGTGTGGGGTCTGGAGCAGCCTCTTCTGGCAACAGTGTGAGCTAAGGGGAGGGGCCGAATGTGACACACACACACAGACCCTCGCCGTTGGCCAAAAGCCACCTCTAATGCAAGACGCCACCTCACCTGCACCCAGCCAGGAATCCCGGTGCTGGACAGGAAGACTGTTGGGGCAACAGGCATTTCCACACTGCCAATGGAAAGGGCCTTGCCAAGACCTCCTGCAGCTGTGGCTGCTGCTGGGGACCCTGGGGGGGGGGGAGGCTGGGTGCTCTCACTGCTTTCCAGGCTGAAGGAGGAAGAGCTCCAGGGCTGATAAGCCTCCCATCCCCTCCAAGAGGCCCTCAATAATTAAGGGAAGTGAGGTTCTTGCTGGCAGCCTCTGTGGCTGCCTGGTCAACTGGCGGGATTGCCTAGGCGTGGAGGGTCTTGGGCAGAGCCAAAGATTTATTTATTTATTTATTTATTTATTACATTTATATGCCACCCTTTTCCCCGAAGGGGACTCAGGGCGGCTCACAATTCAATCAGGGAAGGAGGTACAGGCAAGGGAATAAAAAAGACGAGACATAACAATACGAAATTTAAAAAACACACAACAACCATACCATTCGAGAAGGGGGGCAGAAGCTCTTTAGCCCCAGGCCTGTCGGAACAGCCAGGTTTTAAGGGCTTTGCGGAAGGCCTGGAGGGTGGTGAGGGTTCGAATCTCCACGGGGAGTTCGTTCCAGAGGGCCGGAGCAGCCACAGAGAATGCTCTCCTCCGGGTAGTCGCCAGTCGGCATTGGCCGGCAGATGGAATTCGGAGGAGGCCTAATCTGTGGGATCTGATCGGTCTATTGGAGGTAAGAAGGAATTGAGTCAGTGAGAAAGCCGTTCGGGGAGCGGTGGGTCGCTCCTCGGCTGCTTGGCGTCTCTTCAACGTGGCAGTTCACAAGTTCCCCATCCGGAGCGCAAAAGGGTCCCAGGTGTGTCCCCGCAGCTGTCTGGGCAGCGCTTGGCAGGCCCAGGGGGAGGGGGAGGCATTGGCTCTCCCCTTCTGAAAATGAAACCAATGCCTGGAAGAGGAAAATGGGGGCCTGCAGAAGCGCCACGAGCAGCAGCCAAGACCCTTCTCTTCCCCCCACCCACACACACACACACACACACACGGCTTTGGAGGGCGGCTGGAAGCGAAGGGGAGGAGGATTGGGGGTCTGCCATTCAGGTGCTTTAGAGGAAGGAAGGGAAGGGGAAGGCCACCACCTAGAGGCTCTTCGTTGGTGGGAGAAAGTGGGGGGGGAAGGACATTGGTGGGGGGGAATGCATTGCTGCTTGTTTGCATGCAAAAAAACTTCTGTTGCATCCCAACATAATTCAGTCACGTCGGTTGATTTGGTGTCAAACTCGTGGCCTGCAGGCCAGATGTTACCGATCAGTCTCCGGATACGCTTCAAGGTGCTAGTCGTAACTTATAAAGCCCTTCATGGTATGGGATCTGGGTACTTGAGAGACCGCCTGCTGCAATTACCTCCCAAAGACCCATTAGATCTCACAGGGTTGGCCTCCTCCAGGTGCCATCTACCAGCCAATGCCACCTGGCTATTACCCGGGGGAGGGCCTTCTCTGTGGCAGCTCCGGCCCTCTGGAATGAACTCCCCGCAGGGATTCGGACCCTCACCTCTCTCCAGGCCTTCCGAAAAGCCGTCAAAACCTGGATTTGCCGGCAGCCCTGGGGGTGATGAGTTCCCTCCCCTCTCGACATGTATGGTTGTGCGACTGTTGTCTACTTTTATTATTTGTATTTTTTATGTTCCCCTTTTTCCCACTTGAATTGTTCGCCGCCCTGAGTCCCCCCTGAGAAGGGCGGCATACAAATAATAAAATTCTATTCTATTCTATTCTATGTGACATGCCCTGCCCACACCCACCCGTTTTAGTGAAGGGGGGACGTTGCGGTATGTCACATGACAATGGGTCATCATGATTTTGACCCCCCTGCTTTAGGTGAGTTTGAGTTTGAGTTTATTGGTCTTGTATGCCGCCCACTCCCGAAGGACTCCGGGCGGCTTACAATAGACAAGGGAAGGGGATAAATAGACAAAACAACACTTTAAAATACACAACAGTCACAGTTTCCGTGGGGCTGGATATTTCGAGAGCCCCCCCGGCCTGCTGGAGCAGCCAGGACGTAACGGCTTTGTGGAAGGCCGGGAGGGTCGGAAGGCCGGAAGGGTCGGAAGGGTCCGGATCTCCACGGGGAGCTCGTTCCAGAGGGCTGGAGCTGCAACAGAGAAGGCTCTCCCCCGGGGAGTCGCCAACCGACATTGGCTGGCAGATGGAATCCGGAGGAGACCTAACCTGTGAGATCTAATCGGTCTATGGGAGGTGATCGGCAGGAGGCGGTCTCTCAGGTGAAGCAGAGTTGGGCTGCCAGCCTCCCCCCCCCCCCCCGCTGTGTGGCAATTTCCCCCAGGGTCCCTGGAGTGGCCCTCTTTGATGTCAGGCCTTGCTTGAATGACAGCCGAGGCACCGATGTCACTGGAGAAGACTGGCCAGAGCCCACGGAAAGCTTCTCCAGCTGTTTCATAACGTTCCTGCTTCCCATCATCTCCCTGACACTAAAAGTAAAGAATAATAAAAGTGAATTACGACATTAAACAATAATCGCAGCAATTCCTCTTGTCAACAATACTCCCCCCCAAAATAGAAACCCAATATACCTCTTCCGCTCTCCATACACCTCTTTCTTCCACCCCCTCCAACTTTCTATCTTCCCTCCATCATCCCCCTCTACCCTACTTCCCCTCCCCCTCTACCACTCCTCTCTCCCGATCCACTCCCTCCCTTCCTTCTCACCTTCCCTCCCCCCACCCTCTCTCCCATCCCTCTCTACCCATCTTTCTTCTATCCCACTCCTCCTCCCCTTGGTGTATTTCCACTATATTGCTGCAATTATTGTTTAATGTTGTATGGCGTTGGCTATGCACAGTGAGTACATATGTGAGTGTATGAAAATGAAAAAATGGAAAATAAAAAACTATCGCCAAAAAAAGTGAATTACGGATTCCACACACACCCCCGCCGATCAACTTAATGCTTTACAGCCAATGTGGCTGCTGTTTGCGAACAAGCCAGGACTTTGCTCCACACAATTCTCCTCGCAGCTCCCTTTCCGTTGCTTGGGGGTCTCTGGGCTTGGTGATTTCCTTCCAGGTGTTTCCAAAGAGCCTCCAAGACCACCCCCAAATAACCAAGACTTGACAGGGCAAGACCCTACAATGTAAAGGGAGAGAAACCCCATCCCTTCCTAGCCCTGATGGAATTATCTAGTTGGGTCATGAAAACGTCTGCAAGAAAAGAACCAAACTCTGAGACCACCAAGGACCCCCTCATGTCAACCCTGGGCTGCGATGACTCTCCTGCAGTGGAGCCTTTTGGGTTGCTTCTGCATCTGAAGGGAGGAGGGAGAGAAATGGGGAAGGCGGTGATGATAAGTTTTCTTCTCCCCCTCCCATGCGTTCAAGAAAAGCCCCTCGGAGACCCCTCCCGCCTGCCAAACCATAGGAGCTGCTAAAATTGCCCTTGTGAGGAGCCGACCTTCAGAGCAAGCCGAAGCCTCCCCCCCCCCCCCCCCCCGGCACCCACTGGCGACAGGCAGGCGTCTC
The DNA here is from genome assembly GCF_009769535.1 of Thamnophis elegans. Lineage (NCBI taxonomy): Eukaryota > Metazoa > Chordata > Lepidosauria > Squamata > Natricidae > Thamnophis > Thamnophis elegans. Next base: position 27,936 of record NW_022473910.1, on the reverse strand, counting down.
AACCAGGGCTTCTGGCCCAGAAAGCCAAAACGTTGCTGTTCGCCCCTCAGAGCTCAAGGATGGTTGACCTAGTGGAAAGAGACGAAGGATAATAACAAATAAGGTCACACAGATAGGCTTCTTCCGAATCTTGCAACCTGCCCTTGGCTCCCCCCACCCACCCCCGCCTTCTGGAAATGGAAGCAACGCCTGGGGGGGGGGGGGGCAAAGGTTCCGCTTTTGCGAATGGCCACCTAACAAAGCATCCAAGCCCCCCTGGGGCTCCCCTATAGAGCCGAGGTGGCGCAGTGGTCAAATGCAGCACTGCAGGCTACTTCAAGCTGAGTGCAGTTCTGCAGTTCGGCTGTTCAAATCTCACCGGCTCAGGGTTGACTCAGCCTTCCATCCTTCCGGGGTGGGTAAAATGAGGACCCGGATTGTTGTTGGGGGCGATATGCTGACTCTGCAAACCGCTTAGAGAGGGCTGAAAGCCCTATGAAGCAGTATATAAGTCTAACTGCTATTGCTACTGCTAATTGTTGCTAGTCTTCATGTAAGGCCACCTGCTGCACCCCCACTCCCCGAGTGATTTGGCGGTGTTAGGGGGGGGCATGGTTGGGCCACCATGGGCACCTTAGGGTCCGCTTCCCCCCGCGGAGATCAATCGCTGAGCGAAGCAGCCCGACCCTTCGCCCCGCAGAACGGCAGTTTTCGCCAGAAACTCTTGACACATTTTCCGGGCAGAAGAGCAGACCAAGAACAAACGGGGAGCCCCGCGATGGCCTTCGCGGTCTGCCCCCCCCGCCCTCGCATGCCAAAGTCACGGCCGGCACTCGCCAGCCATTTCCCAGAAGCTCCCGTCCCCTCGGGGAAGGGGGGAAGGATGCTGCCCCTCCCTGCCGCGAGGGGTATGGGGGGGCGGCAGCTCCATTGGGGGGGTGTAGCCAGCGCTTGCCCAAGCGGGGCTTTATAAGAGCCCGTCCCGCCGGGGCTGGCAAGTCTCGAGTCCTGGAGGGCACCATGGCGATAGGCACAGCAGCGTTGGGACTCCTCGCTCTCCTGCTCGGCTGCTCCGGCCATTCTGCCGAAGCTCAAAACTCGGGGCGCGTCGACATGCCGAAGGTGAGATGCGGAGTGGTGGGCGGAGGGTCCCGGCCTCCCTCGTGGAAAGCCCCCGCTCCCAGGCTCTGCGCAGAAGGGGCCGCACCCGGTCCCGTCGCGTTGAGCGCCAGGGGCTCCGAGTCCCCGACGGCCGGACGGCCCAGCGCTTGTTCCTCTGCCGCTCTCGCTTGCTGGGCGACCGGGGCGCAGTCTTGACAGGCGCCTCGCCCGACGGGGCTTTGGGACGGGCCGCCTCTGCCACCCGCTCCCGGCGTGGGCAGCCCGGGGGATCGGGCAGGTGGGGACTCTCCCCGGAGACAAAGGAATCGCCGCTGCCAGCCTCTCTACCTGTTGGACAGCCGCGCTTGGCCAGCCCCGCGAACTGTTTTCCTGCCCCCCCCCCCGCCTTTAGTGCGTCCTGACTGGCAACTGGGTGAGTGACCAGGGCTCCAGGATGGTCATCTCGGACAGCAACAATCCCGGGGTGTTCAGCGGCTCCTACCTGACCGCCGTGGCTGCCACCGACAACACCATCCGGGCTTCCCCTCTGCAGGGCATCCAGCACCAGGCGGACCAGCGGGCCCAGCCCACCTTCGGCTTCACCGTCAACTGGAACTTCTCCGGTAAAGCCACTCACTATTTGGGGTGGAAGCAAATAGAATGGGGGGGGGGAGAGGGAGGGAATCTAGTGGATCTCCCAGAGGAGGCATGATGCCAGCCCGATTATTCCGGCTGGGGAAGTCCAGGTGGAGGGCTTTCTCTGCATTGGTTCCTGCACTCTGGAATATCCTGCCCCTCCCACCCCCCCAATGTGAGGTTGACCCCAACCCTCCTATATTTTCATAAGGGCCTAAAGACCTGACTCTGCCAGTTGGCTCACTGCCCCAGTGGAGGGATCAGTGCAGAGATTAGATCTGCCTCTTCCAGATTTTTTTTCACTCAATGCCTCCCACCCCCCACCCCCCGCATTAGCTGGAGCTGCCCAAAGAGTTTAGAGTTTTATTGATTTGTATGCCGCCCACTCCCGAAGGACTCCGGGCGGCTTACAATAAAACAAGGGAGGGGGGATAATACACAAAACAACACTTTAAAAAAAAACCACAACAGTCACAGTTTCCTTGGGGCTGGATATTTCACAAGCCCCCCAGCCTGTTGGAGTAGCCAGGACTTGGTGGTTTTGCGGAAGGCCGGGAGGGTAGTAAGGGTCCGGATCCCAACAGGGAGCTCGTTCCAGAGGGCCGGAGCTGCAACAGAGAAGGCCCTCCCCCGGGGAGTCGCCAGCCGACATTGGCTGGCAGATGGAATCCGGAGGAGACCCAACCTTGTGAGATCTAATCGGTCTATGGGAGGTGATCGGCAGGAGGCTCCTCCAGGTGCCACCGGCATGGAGTAAATCATTTGGGTGGATTGATCTATGGAACATACATCCCCCCCCCCAGTGCTATAACCCAGTTACCTACCAGTGAGTCTCTGGCTGATTCCCCCCTCAGAGTCCACCACCGTCTTTGTGGGTCAGTGTTTCCTGGACGAGGATGGAGAGGAGCAGCTGAAGACCACCTGGCTGCTGCGTGTGGAGGTGGGATCCGTGGCAGAGGACTGGGGGGCAACCCGGTAAGGAAAAGTAGGGGTTGAACTGCTTTGCCCCCTAACTGGAAGGTCCCTGGGACTCCCCCCTTCTTCTTCTCTCTTTCCTCCCCCCTCCCCAAGTGGCTCTTGAAAGGGGGCACCAATGGTTTAGTTAGTTTATTGGTTTTGTATGCCGCCCACTCCCGAAGGAGGACTCCGGGAGGCTTACAATGAAAAGGGAAGGGGGATAAATAAGACAATACACAATTTAAAATACAACAACAAGTTGTAGAGTGTGTGTCTCTCGGGGGGGGGCCATTTCAGCTCCCTGAGCAGCTCCAGCGGGAGAGGCTGGCATCAGCAATAGCAATAGCAGTTAGACTTATATACCGCTTCATAGGGCTTTCAAAGAATGTCAGACTAATTATTAATGCATTAGAATATCTGGGAAAGAATAACCAAATCCCTGCTGCGTTCATATTTCTGGAGGCTGAGAAGGCCTTTGATCGAGTTAAATGGCAATTTCTGTTGAAGATATTGCAAAAAATGCAGATAGGAGATAGCTTTTTACGGTCAATTAAAGCAATATACCAACAGCAAACAGCACAAATCATAGTCAACGGAAGTTTAACAGATCCTTTTCAAATCGGAAAAGGTACAAGACAGGGCTGTCCTTTGTCCCCACTACTGTTTATTATTATAACTTTGGAAGTATTGTTGAATAAAATACGGGGCTTGGATGGTCTAAAAAGGATCAAGATTAGGCAGCAAGAATACAGTCTGCGCTTTTGCGGATGATTTGGTCATAATATTGGAACAACCGCAGGAATCTAGTATGGTTTTAATGAATACAATTAATCAATATGGTCAAGTGTCTGGTTTTAAAATAAATTTAGGAAAAACAAAAATATTAGCTATTAATATGAATACTAAACAAAAGGAAGCATACCGCCCCCAACAACAATCCGGGTCCTCATTTTACCCACCTCGGAAGGATGGAAGGCTGAGTCAACCCTGAGCCGGTGAGATTAGAACCGTCGAACTGCTGATAGCAGTCAGCTGAAGTGGCCTGCGGTACTGCATTTAACCACTGCGCCACCTCAGCTCTTGGTAGACCACGTTTCAGAGCTTTTTTCAGGAGGTTCAGTGACAAGCTGTTGAAGTGTGGTTTGGGTGGCATCACAGTTGGGTGGGCCCACAGCTGGCAACATCTGGAGAGTTGGCATTAATTGCTCTACTCAAATTGGAGAGAAGGAGCCAGCACAGGCCCTATATTTGTATGGGGCAAAGAGGCAACCAGGGTGCCTCCCTAGGGCACACGGCCTGCCATCCTCTCGGGACCCTCCGGAGCCTCTTCAAAGGAGGCCCATCAAAGACAGCGGAGATTTCAACCAGCCTTCTTTGGGGCCGTTCCCCTCCTCAGATGGGGCCTGCAATGGGTGGCTGAGGACCCTACGGGCCCCAGAAGCAGCAACATCCATTTCCCCCTCTTTTTCATGGTCACCTGAGTGGGTGGAAGGAGGGAATGGGGTGGGTGGGGGTTTGGAGGGATGCTCAGTCTGGGTAAACAGCAATCATGCCACCATGAATTTTGACATTTTCCCTCCCTCCTGCTTCATTGTAGGGTTGGCACGGACACTTTCTATCGTACCAAGTGAGAGGGTGAAGAGAGCCAGGTTCCCGTGGTTTCTGCCTGGGGATGGGGGTGAGCCTTCCTGCCTCACCCATTAGCCACTCTTCTCCAATAAAATGTTTTCCTGAGCAGCATCAGCCTCCCTGGTCTTTCAGAAGCTCCCTGGGTGCCAGTCTGCAGGCTTCCCGGAGATCCTGGGTAGGACCCCCATCTGGAGGGGGTGGGCTCAGAGCCAACTCTGGGGTTCAAGGGCCCTTTTCTAGTACTTCCCCCTTATTTTGCCTTGGCTTGGTCCTGGGGAGAGCGGGCTTCCTCCATGCAAACAGGCTTGAGATGGGGGCTTAAGGAAGGTTGTTCTTGTGGTCACTCCTGATTTGGCCCCAAATGTGAAGTACCCGTGGTTCGCCCATGAGGCCAATGTTGAGAAAAGACACGGACACGAGCTTTCTCAGGATGAGGCGATCCATATTGGGGTCTGGGAGCCCCTTTTATTGAGATAGGACAAAGGCAGGAGGAGCAATCAGCATGTGATTTAAGGCAGCCTGTGAAATTCCCGTGGGAATTTCAACAGCAGCCTGTCAAACTACAATTGCTAATCTACTGCTCAGGGAAGTTCTGTCTATATATGGTCAAATCCTGGGCGTCGTTGGGTAAGGCACATCTAGAGCGAACTATCAGGATGTTATGTTATGAACTATCAGGATGTTATGGAGTTTGTTTTTTCCTGTGTGGTTCAGCATGGCTGTGCATGCCCTGTTTTGCACTGGGCCATGGGTGACCGCCACACCGACACAAGGAGTTATATGACAACACTCTTGTCTCTACGACCACACAGCTGTTGCCCTGGAGGACTGTGGGGAACCTGCAGCTAATCCATGGGGCAGCAGTGGGAAGCACCCTCTCCCCAGGAGTTATCGATCTGTCCTGGTAGGGCCGGGGCACCTGGCTACTTTGTGAACTGATCTGGCTCTCAGTGGGTCTCTGTACAGGACAAGCTGCTGGGGGGGGGTGTTACCCATTAAGCCCTTTGCCCGCAACCATCTCTGCCATTGGACAAGCTTAGACAGAGCGGAACCCTCAGGGTGGAGGACGAAAGGGAAAGCAGAAGGATGGCCCTGAGTGAGGTTGGAAGTGTGGAACTGAGCAGGTTGCTCTGATTGGATCCAAGAGAAGCTTTAAGGCCGGCATGCGGTGGGGCACGACAAGGTTCACTCTGGGGCCCGGCCCTCTTCATAAGTGAACCAATGGGTTATTAATATTCACCAGCATCTGCCTTCACTAAAATCCAAGAACAGTCCCAGTTCAGCCAAAAGCAGGCCAATGCTATGGCCAAGGAGCCCCCAGGGCACTTGAAAGTTTCCCAAACTTAGGAATGTATAAAAAAATCAATTTGAATAACAAATGGTTATGTTAGTACTGTCAAAAAGGATCGTAACTTATGCAAAATTATTTTTAAAGGTATTTATATTTTAATGTTTTAAATTTCTTTTTTTTATATAATTTTATTTTATTTTTGTTACATAGACAACATAATCACATAACAATAGAAAAGGAAAGGCAGAGGGAAAAGAACCCCCCCACACACACACACAAAAAGGAAAAAACAAACCTATCATCCCATACAGTATGTCATTTGATTACAGGTGCATCCCTACTACGTTTCCCCCCATACACACACCCTGTATCTCTCTGTTATTTCCCCCCATACACACACCCTGTATCTCTCTGTTATATATTTAATAGACACCACAATAACCTAGGGTTTTAAAAAAAAGGGAAAGACCCAAAAAAGGGGGGGGGGAACCATCATCACATGCAGCATGTCGTTTGGTTACAAGTGTTTTAACATCTGCATCTTCAAATAATATTTACTGTCTCAAATGTTTCGTCTAATATAACTAAAGGCCTCATTTCCATTCTACAATATATATTCAGTTAACATTGGCATTATTTTCCCCCAGAAAGTATACTTATATTCATTGTTAACCTTGCATTTCATACCTTCAAACAGAGATCTTATTCCTTCATTTTTCAACAAGACATCGCTGCCTATATATACCAGTTTTCATTTGTTCCCCTATTAGAATTGCTTATCAGCACTAACCACAAGAGGGAGCAAAATACTTAATTCGTATCCAGAGACTAAGGGAGTTCACCTTTACTTAACTTTCTTATACAATAATACAATAGCAGAGTTGGAAGGGACCATGGAGGTCTTCTAGTCCAACCCCTTGCCTAGGCAGGAAACCCTATACCGTTTCAGACAAATGGCTATCCAACATCTTCTTAAAGACTTCCAGTGTTGGGGCATTCGCAACTTCTGGAGGGAAGCTGTTCTAAAGCGGACGTAAAGTGAGATTTGGACATTAAGTGTGAAACCTACTGGGTCAGGCTGGACAGCCTCTTAGAGCCCCTTTACTTCTATATTAAAGCCACATAGGCAGAATTGCAGCTTGCAAAAGAACAGGAAGCCAGTGCCTAACCACAAGATGTCAAAAGTCCAAGGTTCAATTAAAGTTCGTTAATGACACGTACTCCATAAACAAAAGGAGAAGTAAGACCCCATCTCCTTATAAGGTTTTCCCCTCAAGGTAACCACTAAGAAATGTGTTAAGTATTTCCGTGTTGCAATGCTTTTGAGAATGTATAAGAATGCTTGCTTCGATAATTAAGGTTGTTCAGAACTTGCAATGATAAGCCATGGGCTCGCTTTCTGAACCTGGCTGCCAAAGAAACTTTTCCTGTATCCTGAGAAGTCTAAAGCCTCTCATTTTCTGCAACAGTTTCACTGATTAATTGTTCTCACTGTCAGGAAACTTCTCCTCAGTTCTAAGTTGCTTCTCTCCTTGATTAATTTCCACCCATTGCTGCTTCTTCTACCCTCAGGTGCCTTGGAAAATAGTTTGACTCCCTCTTCTTTGTGGCAACCCCTGAGATATTGGAAGACTGCTATCGTGTCTCCCCTAGTGCTTCTCTTCATTAAATTAGACATGCCCAGTTCCTGCAACCGTTCTTCATATGTTTTAGTCTCCAGTCCCCTCATCCTCTTTCTTGCTCTTCTCCACACTCTTTCTAGAGTCTCCACATTCTTTTCTACATCGTGGTGACCAAAACTGAATGCAGTATTCCAAGTGTGGCCTTATAAAGTGGTATTAACACTTCTTTGAGAGCAATTGGTCAGAAGGCTGCTGACCAATTGCTCACAAAGCATCCTATTTACAGGAATCCTATTTACAGGACTTCAGATTTACTTTTATTAACTTTTTGTGAGCGAAATACTCTTTTTCAACAGAAGACTGCTTTTATCAGGAGCTAAGACTTACTTTTACTGTTAAAACAGTCATCAATTTCTAGATTAGGCAATTTTTCCAGGATGCTTCGTTGGCACCCATGTTTAAAGATTTAAGATGTGACAGAGAGGCTTACTAAAATGATCAAGCTGACTGATTTATTTTCCATATTCTGGTTACCTAATCAACTGAATAACAAAGTTGGAAAGGATCTTGGAGGTCTTCTAGTCCAACCACTTGCTCAAACAGGAAACTATTTGATCTGTGATGGCAAATCTATGGTACACGTGCCACAGGTGGCACACAGAGCCCTCTCTGCGGGCACACCAACTGCCGCGCGTGCCTCCTGCTGGTCAGCTGGTCTTCGGGTCTTGGGGCAGGGTGCATGCGGGGGTGCGTGCACGTATGTGCGGGGGGTGGCAGGTTGCATGCATGTATTCTAGGGCCCCGTTTTGGGCCTGGAAAGCCTCCTGCACCAACCAGGAAGCCAAAGATGGGTGGGGGGCATGCAAGCCTGAGTTGTCATGCACGCATTGCATTATGGGTGCAGGCGCGTGCGCTTTCGGCATGACAAAAAGGCTAGCAAGCACTGCCCTGTATCATTTCAGACAAATTCATACACTCAATCTTAGTGGGGCTGGACCTCATTCATGAGGTCAACAGCCCCAGGCCTGCCGGAATAGCCAGGTCTTAGTAGACTTTCGGAAGGCCGAGAGAGTGGGGAGGGTCCGGATCTCTGGGGGTAGATTGTTCCATAGGGCCGGGGCAGCTACAGAGAAGCCCCCCACCCACCCGAGGAGCCGCCAGATGACATTGTCTAGTCGACGGCACCCGGAGAAGGCCCATCCTGTGAGATCTTATCCGACACTGGGAGGTATGTGGCAGAAGACGGTCTCGCAGATATCCGGGTCCTAAGCCATGTAGGGCTTTAAAGGTGATAACCAGCACCTTGAAGCGCGTTCGGAGATCGATAGGGAGCCAGTGCAGCTCGCGGAGGATAGGTGTAACATGGGTGTATCTCGGTATACCCAGTATCACTCGCGCGGCTGCATTCTGGACCAGTTGTAGTCTCCGAACACTTTTCAGGGGCAGCCCCATGTAGAGCGTGTTACAGTAGCGCATTAAAAAGAGCGTTCCAGTGTTGTTGGAGCATTCACAATTTCCAGAGACAAGCCGTTCCACTGGTTAAATGTCCTCATTGCCAGGAAGTTTTTGCTTAATTTCTTAATTCTAGGCTGGCTCTCTCCTTGTTTAGCTTTTATCCGTTGCTTTTTGCCCTGCCTTCAGTTGCTTTAGAGCAGTGGTTCCCAACCTTAGCAACTTGAAGATGTCCGGACTTCAACTCCCAGAATTCCCCAGCCAGCATTCGCTGGCTGGGGAATTCTGGGAGTTGAAGTCCAGACATCTTCAAGTTGCTAAGGTTGAGAAACACTGCTTTAGAGAATAGCTTGATCCCCCCTTTCTTTGTGGCAGCCCCTCCAATATTGGAAGATTGCTCTCATGTCCCCCCCCCTATTCCTGCTCTTCACTAGTCTAGACAAACCCCCCTTTTCCCCTTCCTCCTCTTTCATGTTGGGATGAATGATAGAAGAAAGAATGTAAATAATTACTACCTTTCCACAGAAGTACGCAGCAGTAGGGACGAAGGCCTTCTTGAAAGTATTTGGGTTTCAAAGAAAAAGAAACGGCATTGCCATTGGAACTCAGCCAAGAAGAAGGAATAGATGGACTCTATTTGCTGAGGTGTGCAGGAAACACAACATTGTAGTAATGGGGGATTTTAACTACCCTGAAGTCAATTGGGAAACCAAATCTGCAGGCAGAGCGAAGGCCAAAGCAGATCCTGACTTGCCCGGCTGACAACTTTGTCCAGGAAAAGGTGGAGGAGGGAACTGGAGGGGTTTCATTCTCACCAAAAGGGATAAAATGGTGGAGGGACTGGAAGTTACGGGGACTTTGAGGGAGAATGGTCATCTCAAACTAGAATTTGCAGGGATGGGTTGCTGTTGTGGCCCAGCAGGTGCCATTGGAGCTGCCACCAGACTACGACAGCAAGGGGCCCTCTGAGCCGGCTCTGGAAGATGTGGAGGACCCTGGACAGGGTTCTGACTCCGAGCAGGATGCAGAGAGGCTGGTTGGCCACCAGGAGGCGCCTGAGTCTTGGACCAGTGGGGAGGTGACAAGGGAGAGTGAGCTGGAGGCCAGCAGTGAGTTGTTCCTGGATGCACGCCATCGAAGAGCTACTAGGCGTCAGGAACAATTACGCAATTACAGGAGGTGATTGCACTCAGCTGGTGGTCATTAGGCTCCTCTCCAGACTATAAAAAGCTACTTGTGCACACGGCCTCTTTGCAGAAGTCAACACAGGATTGAATGTCGGAGGACAGTACTGTGAGCTTGGCAGGCTGGATTGCTGCCAAGCCTTATCTGTGTTTATTGCTGCCCAAGTTTGTCTGCCAAGGTCCTTATCTGTTTGTTTTGCTTGGCTTTCAGCCACCGAGGTGTTGGTGTCTTGCTATTAAAGTACATTCCAGTTAAGCTTGTCTCGGCATTCGTTACTGGACAGAGGAGGGGGTCAGAACAGGTTGCTGCCGGTTTTACTACTGGTTTGCAACTCACGGGTACTGTTCAAAGTAAATTGTTCTTCGTTCATGCGCAGAACAATTTACAGTGCACTGTGCACGCGTAGTCACTAACAACTAAAATAGCCGGGGTGAGGGAACCGGTTTGGGGACGTGGGTTGCTGCCAGTTCAGTTCTGAACTCCACTACCGGTTTGGCCAAACCAGGCTGAACCGGGAGCAACCCACCTCTGCGAAGGTGACTGAACCAAGTCAGACCAGTATTTTAGAGTGTTTTAAAAGAGCCGACTTGAACAAACGGAGAGATTAGGAAGGATTCCGTGAATGGAAACCCTTGAAGGAAAAACAGCACAGGAGGCCTGGGATGGCCTGAAAAACCAAAGACCTCCGAAAGCAACACCACACAGGAGGAAGAGCCGAGGTGGCGCAGTGGTTAGGGTGCAGTACTGCAGGCCACTTCAGCTGACTGTTATCTGCAGTTCAGCAGTTCTAATCTCACCGGCTCAGGGTTGACTCAGCCTTCCGTCCTTCCGAGGTGGGTGAAATGAGGACCCGGATTGTTGTTGGGGGCAATATGCTGACTCTGTAAACCGCTTAGAGAGGGCTGAAAGCCCTATGAAGCGGTATATATAAGTCTAACTGCTATTTATTTCCCAATTTATTTGCCACCCATCCCATGGATTCAGGCGATTCTGAGGGGGGGGGCAGCAAAGGGCCTTTGGCTTGCCAGAGTAGCCGTTCCCGCTTCTTCTGAAGTCTCGCCAAACACAACCGCTCCTAAACTCAGAGGAAAACACAGCTGCCCTTCTGGGAGGGGAACCTCCCCCCCCCAATTAGCCAAACCCCCCACCCACCCAGGTAGCTGTCTGGTTCCCACCAGGCATAGCTGCTCTGCCTTCCCCCTTCTCACCTGTGTTTGGCTTTCAACGAGGTAGCCGAGCCGACCTCTCTCATTGGGGGAAGGGCAGGCAGGCTGGCGCTGGCTTGCCCCTTCACCTGCCCATTTCAGCCACTTGCTGCCCCCCCCCAACTTCCTCTTCCTCCCTGCAACCCCACCCCCCAGGCAAAGTCAGCCTGTCTCCTCCTCCAATCCTTGCAGGGTTAAGTCAACGCCTTCACTTCCATCACTTTAAATTGTAAGGTTTTAATAAATTGTGGGAAGTTATCACCCTGCCCTCTCCCGGAAAAATGAAATATCCTAGGAAATATTGAAAAGGCAGAATATTTCTCTGGATGTGAAAAGAAACATGTTTTAAAAGACAGAATAGTTGCCTGTAGCTTCCTGCCCATCCCCAGCTAATGGGCCATTAAGATGGCCAGGCCAGCCCACTTTACATAATAAAGACTTCTCCTCACTGCAGCTGTAGGGGGAAGGGATATTACTCAACTCTTCACATGGCATCTGAGAACTCATCACAGCCTAGAGAGTAGCCCCCTGCATGGCCCCATGGGAGTCTGACAACCAATCAGAATACATTTCTTACACAGGAACAGGAAACAGAGAGGTGGGACTAAACAGGGTATAAAAAGCATAGCAAGCCCCTCCCTCAGCCCTTCTCTTCTTCTCCACCAACATATGAGCATGTGATCACCTTTTCTGTTCAGGGCTCAAGCCATGTGGCCCTGTCCAACAATAAACCATCTTTCCAAGCAGCCTCCATGTCTCCAGTGTCTTTTTCCCCACTTGGAGCTGAACCCAGAAGGACGTTTCTTCCAACAAAATGAAAGAGGAACCTGATCCTGTTGGAATGAATTCTTCTTTACCTGCATTTATTGCTCCACATAATCACCAGGGGCCTGGCCAGGTTCAAGGAAGCCCAGGACACATCTGCAGGCCAAAGGATGTCGGCGTGTGCTCCATGCATGTGATTTGATTTGGGGGGAGGGGGCTGGGAGAGAGTGGGGGAAGCCGGGGGAAGGTGTTCTGTGGAGGGTGGGGCCTGTAGGCAGGTGAGCATGAGAGATTGCCTGGCAACAGTGAGAGCAGCAAAGCATCCACATTTCTGGTTTCTGGCTCTTCCTGCCATCGGCAGAGGTGACCCAGAGCTTCCTGGGGAGGGCGGGGGGGGGGCAGAGGTTCACCTCCAGGGCCCTGGCGAGGGATTTTCCATGCACTGCTAGGCAAAATTGCTGGGATCCATTTTCAGTTGGGTACCAAGCGAGGTGCAGATCAACTGTTGGAGATTCCCAGGAGCAGTTGGAGAAGACCAAGTGGAGCTGTGTGTGGGGCGTTTGAGCAGAGGCACCTGTGCATTACAGCAGCGCCCCCTCCTGGCTGCTGAAGGCTACCCGGAAGTGACAGCTGGTTCTCCTTAAAGGGGGGGGGGGTTCTTGGCACCTTCCTCTCAAGGCCACTGGAGCCTCCTGGAGAATTTTCATCCAGGAGAGGCGATGTGATGTTCCCGTGGGTCGTCCATGAGGCCAATGTGGAGAAAAGACAGGACACGATCTTTCTCGGGATGGAGCGACCCAGATTGGGGGTCTGAGAGCCCCTTTTATTGAGATAGGACAAAGGCAGGAGGAGCAATAGCATGTGGTTAAAACCAGCCTGTAAAAGTACAATTGCTAATCTACTGCTCAGGGAAGTTCTGTCTATATATGGTCAAATCCTGGGCGTCATTGGTAGGGCACATCTCAGGATGTTATGTTATGAACTATCAGGATGTTATGGAGTTTTAGGAGTTTGTTTTCTCCTGTGTGGTTCAGCGTGGCTCTGCATGCCCCGTTATCCACTGGGCCACGGGTGACCGCTACGCCTACAGAAGGAACTATATTACAACAGGCGATTGTCCCACAGCTCCAGAGGAGGCCGGGTGAAGTGGACAGAGCCCCTTTTCATAGCTTTCAGGCCCGCTTATGGGGCAGGGGCAGAGGCAGCATCAGTCGTGTTTTGTGGATGACCTCTGGCGGGAGCAGGACGGAGGTAGAGCCTGCATCACCTTGAAGCCGGTCCCGGTTGGAGTCGATTGGCAGAGAAAAGTGCCCTCGTGCAGCCTACCTCTCTACTGCTGGGTGAGACCATGCATGGTCCCCATGGGGTGAGCTACCATGTATAGGTGGGTGGCACCCAGGCAGGCATCTCCATCCCAGGCCTGTGGGGGCAATATGCTGACTCTGTAAACCGCTTAGAGAGGGCTGAAAGCCCTATGAAGCGGTATACAAGTCTAACTGCTATTGCTCGCCCTATCTATCTATCTATCTATCTATCTATCTATCTATCTATCTATCTATCCATCCATCCATCCGAGGTGGCACAGTGGTTAGGGTGCAGTACTGCAGGCTACTTCAGCTGACTGCTATCTGCAGTTCGGCGGTTCAAATCTCACCAGGCTCAGGGTTGACTCAGCCTTCCGTCCTTCCGAGGTGGGTGAAATGAGGACCCGGATTGTTGTTGGGGGCGATATGCTGACTCTGTAAACCGCTTAGAGAGGGCTGAAAGCCCTATGAAGCGGTATACAAGTCTAACTGCTATTGCTATCCATGCATGCAGACTCCAAAGGCCGAGCAGAGACCAGTAACCAACTTCTGACCCTTTTGAGTTCCCATGGAAACCAAGACCAGATCCTGGGGAGGGGGGGGGTGTTGCTCACTCTGCCAAGCCGTGGGTTAGGCTCAGTTCCATGTTAGTCTCGCCCTCCTTTCACAGGCCCACTTAATCCTCTTCTGCGCCCCTCCACCCATCACTGCTCAAGGCAAGCCCTAAGAGTGCAAGGAAGACCCCGCTGGCTGCAGCCTGGAGCACAAGCCAGCCCTGGTGGGCAGCCCAGGCGAGACCCCTTTGGTCCGGGACTGCAAGGGAGCATTACAAGGAAGGCAGCTCTCTGCGTGACCCGGAAGGCCGATGCTGGGAGAGGGATGAAGTCCATGCACAAGTCTGGGGACAGTCCCAGTGGCGACGGGGACACCCCAGGGAAGCGGCTGGGGACGGATGGACCTGGAGGCGGCCCAGCAAGACGGCCACGCAGGAGGCCCATCATCCCCCAGTGGGAAAGGAGGGGCTGGGTTCCTCTCCAAGAGGCCGCTGGGGAGCCATTTATTGCTTGCCCTGTACAAGAACGTCACACAAAGCCGGACCAGAGCAAGCCTTCCTCTTCAGGCCCAGCGTGGGCCAGCCTCCGCCCTTGCCTCATGCCAGCTGGGGTGGGGGTGGGAGTGGGCTCCCAGAGAGGCAGGGCAGGTAAACTAGGATGTGGGCAAAGAGTCTGGGCAGCATCTCCTGCTGGGGCTCGCAGTGGCCCTTCTGAGCCCGGGGACGGCCAATGCGTGACCCGTCAAAACCGCGGTCCACTAAAGCGCGCCCGATCAAAGCGCGTACGTGACGTCATCAGCAGCGCGACAAATAAAATTAAAAATAAAATAAAATAAAATAAAATGAAAATTAAAGCAAGCCGATTCACATAAAGGTAAGGGTTAGGTTTAGGTTTAGGGTTAGGGTTAGGTTAAAGGTTAGGTTTAGGGTTACGTTAAGCGTTAGGGTTAGGTTTAGGGTTAGGTTTAGGGTTAGGTTAAGGGTTAGCGTTAGGTTTAGCATTAGGTTAAGGGTTAGGTTTAGGGTTAGGTTAAGGGTTAGGTTAAGGGTTAGGCTTAGGGTTAGGTTTAGGGTTAGGTTTGGGGGGGTTAGGGTAAGGTTTTCGCGTTAATTTTAAATTTACCGCTCACAGCGTGCCGTTTTCGTTGCGCTGTGATGACGTCACGTACGCGCTTTCGTCGAGCGCGCTTTAGTCTACCGGGGATTTGTGGTGGAACCGGCCAATGAGGTGAGGCCCCAATCGGAGGAGCCCCGCCAGGGCAAAGCCCCTCCTGCTTTCCTGCTGCCCCACCTCTGTCCAGAGTCTCCCCTTCCAGATCTCAGCATTTACACGTTGCGGGCAAAGCGGCCCCCAGCCTCAGTCCTCACATCTCGTCAGAGCGATGGGGCTGCAGGATGACGCTTGGGGCACCACCATCTGCCCAGCCAGGCTCCTGGTCAACAGAGGCAGGCAGGAGTGCCCTCTCCTTCCCTGGAGGAGGGTCCTTGGGGGCCGGGAGGAGCCCCTTCACGGCAGGAGAAGGGGAGTCTGAGGAGGAGCTGCCGTTGCCGGCCGAGGTGGGAGGCCCGGTCTCCAGGGTGCTCCGTGAGCCTTCCACAGACCCGTTGAGGCTTCCTGGCGCACCAAAGGCTTTGGGGGACAGAGCTTTCTCTGACGAAAGCAGCGTGGGGGATCCAGGATGGGGGAGGGACATCGTCGCTTCTGCTGGCTGCGGGGCACCAGCCAACATCTGGGAAGTCCCACTTGGCAACTCCCGCAGCTTTCGGGACAACACTGGAAGGAAAAAAAGGGGGCAGTCACGGCACTGCAGGGGAGCTGGGTTGCCCCCCTCGGGGTGTCCCCGGCGGCTTCCCCTTCCCCCGTCTCCTCCTCCTCCTCCTCCTCCCTTGGAATGAACTGCCCCCCCAAAACCTTGTGCTGCTTTCCTCCGTTTGAAAGAAGTTATCAGAAGTGGCCCCAAACCAGCTCTGTCCCTCTGGGGATGCCATCGAGTCCCTGGCCACAAAAAATATCCCTGCCGGGGACTCTGGGAGGCCCCTTGGCTTAAACCAGACCTTTCCTCTTTACGACCAGGGAAGGACGTCAACAAAGCCTCTCCTCCTTCTCCTCCACCCACGCGCCGAACTGCTCCGACCGGCTAACCTTGGCTCTGCACTGACTGAAGCCAGCCGGGCAGCTGGGAGGCCAAAGGCTGTGGGGGGTTTTAGCCCCCAGGAGTTTGCTCAGCCTTTGCAGGAGCTGCAAAAGGCTTGGGGGTGGGGGGGCTCCAGCCCGAGGGGGCTTTAAGAGGTTGCAGGGGCCGGGCCAGCCCTGGGAACTCACCTCCATGCTGCCCCAACGGTTGCTTCTGGCCGCCCAGGGGATAGAGGCTGGGCAGGAGGACCAGGCAGAAGGAGAAGAGCAGCACCTGGGCAGAAGGCAGAGAGGGTCATCAGACCGCAGCTGGCATGGCCAAAACGTGCCCCCTCCCTCCTTGCGCCTCCCCTTTCTGGCAGACTGGAGGGGTGCTTGGAAACATTTTCCTCCCTCCCACACGGAATGGGTTGATAAATCCCATGTTCGGGCTCCCAGACTGCTTCGGAAGTTTTATGCTGCATACCCTGACAAGCCTTAACTTTCTCTCACCCCCTCCCTTCTTCTTTTTCTGTTTGTTGTTTGTCTGTTCGTTTTTTTTTTTTTTTTATAGGCCTGACAGCCTTTTTCCGGGGGACGGCCGGATGTCAGCTTCTGCTTTGCTACTGCTTCAGCTGTCATGAGACGGGGAGGGAGGGTTTGGTATTTGGGAGGGGTTATTCGATGTGCTGGAGGAATGTTCTAGTAATTGCTAGATGGTTGGACTACGCATGCGTGGGTGCTTCCCGCCTGGACCAACGGCCCCGACATTCCATCTTCGTGATGCCTGTTTGAAGTTATCTCACACCTGACACTTGAAGGACTTATGATTGGCCTGAGGCTATGGTCCCAAGGGGTGGGGAATGGGCTATTCTATATATCAATTGCTTTCGCGCCTAATTAAGTACACTTTGCTTCGGCAACTGCTTGCTTACCATTTATAATTAGTAAAAGTACTTTGGATTTCCAATCCATGGAGTCTCTTAGTCTTTCTTTCCTAATTATGTAATGGAGGGATGCTGACAGCCTGCCAGAGGCCTGGAAACTCACCATGACGCAGGTACTAGCCGCAGCAGTCTTGGTGGAGGAGTGCTGAACAAGCGCTTGTAACTTCCTCAACTGCTCAAGCAGGGACCTGCAACAGAGCATGGCTGACTCCCCCTCAGCTGCACCACCGGGGGGGGGGGGCTCTCTCACTGCAGCAGGGAGCCCCCTGCCCCGAACCAGCCAAGGGCTGCATCCCTATTGAGTGGCGCAGTTTCGACCATCCTTTGATCCGCGTGTGTGGGCAAATGAAGTCCGGGGCTGCTATGGACGCCCCCCCCCCAGTTGGCCTGCAGGACCCTCAAGAAGAGGGGGGGCCTTCCCTGCCCCAACTCACCTGTTCTGCTTCTGCAGCAGCTGCACCTTCTCTTGGAGCTCGCTGTTCTGCGCCGTGCAGGCCAGCACCCTGCAGAGAGAGATGGGTCAGGGAGACGGAAGGGGGAAGCGAGGAGGGATGCCCTGCCCTGCTGCCTGATGGGGAGGGGGCTTCCCCAGGATCCCCACCTGCTCTCCAGGTTGTCCATGTAGAGCTTCTTCCGCCGGCGGCTGTCCTGGGCCGACTGCTTGTTGCGGATCTTCCTCCGGACTCGCTTCAGGACCCGCTCCTCCGCCTGGCAGCACAGGGGGTGGGGTGGGGGTCAGCCAAAGACCTCCCCCTCCTCCGAGCAGCCCCTGCCCTTCAGCCAGCCTGCCAAGGGTTTTTTCCAGCCCTCGCAGCCCTCTCCCCACGGCCCGGAGGGAGCCCCAGGCTGGCCCCTCTGCAGAGCAGGTCGCTCTGCCCCCCCCTGCCCCTCCTGGAGCCAAGAGTGGGGCAGGGGGTTTTCACTCTCCCCCCCCCGTGCCTCCGGATGTCCCGCAGGCCAGGTGAGGAGGGCCCACCTTGGTCAAGGGTAGGTGGGAGGGAATCGTGACGCCCTCCTTCTCCAGGAGTTGCTTCTCCTCATCCGTCAGGACCAGCGGGGGGAAGTCCAACTGGAAGAGCAGAAAAGGAGGTGGCTGATGAGGCTCAGGGGCTGGGAAGCTGAGGGGCTCCCAGAAGAGCGGCCTGGCCAGGCTGCTTACCTGCAGGCCTCCTCCTACCAGGGGCTCTGCCGAGAGTGCTGCCGTGGGAAGGCCGAGGCCCTCGGTGGTTTCCACGTCTGCCCACATTTCTGGAAGAGGAAGGAGAGCTATGCAACTGGCAGCACTGTGAAACAGCCACCCCACTGCCCCCATGCAAACTTCAGCCTTGTTCACACAGGACACCAAGCTGGCTAGAGCAGGCCTGGTTAGTGGGAGGCCCCAGCACATGGGCTTGTTGACAGAACCAGCCAGCAGTGTCTAAAATAGACACACCAGCAACAATAGAAAAAGAAAGGGAGAGAGGAGGAGAGAATGAAAGGAAGACGGGGGAAAGAAGAAAGAGGTAAGGAGAGGAGGATGGAAAGGAGAGAAAGAGGAGGAGAGAGGGTAGGAAGGGGAAGAGGAAGAGTAGGAGTAAGGGAGAGGTACGGGAAGAAGGAAGGGGAAGGAGAGGAGGAAGGAGGAAAGTAGACAAGGGAGGGAGGGAGAAAGGAAAGGGAAAGGAGGATGGAAGGGAGAAAAGAGGAAGGAGAGAGGATAGGAAGGGAAAGAGGAAGAGTAGGGAGAGGTAAGGGAAGAAGGAAGGGGATGGAGAGGAGGAAGGAAGGAAGTAGAGGAGGGAGAGAGGGTGGAAAGAAAGAGGTAAGGAGAGGAGGATGGAAAGGAGAGAAAGAGGAGGAAAGAGGGTAGGAAGGGGAAGAGCAGGAGTAGGAGAAAGGTACGGGAAGAAGGAAGGGGAAGGAGAGGAGGAAGGAGGAAAGTAGAGAAGGGAGGGAGGGAGAAAGGAAAGGGAAAGGAGGATGGGAGAGAAAAGGAAGGAGAGAGGATAGGAAGGGAAAGAGGAAGAGTAGGGAGAGGTAAGGGAAGAAGGAAGGGGAAGGAGAGGAGGAAGGAAGGAAGTAGAGAAGGGAGAGAGGGTGAAAAGAAAGAGGTAAGGAGAGGAGGATGGAAAGGAGAGAAAGAGGAGGAAAGAGGGTAGGAAGGGGAAGAAGAAGAGCAGGAGTAGGAGAAAGGTACGGGAAGAAGGAAGGGAAAGGAGAGGAGGAAGGAAGAAAGTAGAGAAGGGAGGGAGGGAGAAAAGAAAGGGAAAATAAGGTGGTGTTATAACAGGAGGAAGGGATGGTAAACAAAGCAACCCAAACTGTATATTATAACCTATTAAATGAAGTAATAAATGTATAAGAATGATAAATGTTAAAACACCTGTAACCAAATGACATGCTGGATGTGATGATGGTTGTTTTTTGTGTGTGTGTTTTTTGTTTTGTTTTGATTATTGTGTGTATGTGTTGTCTATGTAATAAAATATATATATATATAATAAAAAGAACCAGCCAGCTATGGAGGGGGATGGGTGCCAATGGGCCCAGCCTGGGGTGCCGGTGTGGGCTGTTTGCCCAAGGGTCGGGGGAAAGCCAGCTGGGGCACAGAGCCATAGGAAGCCCCCATAAGGCTAGCTGAGTTCTGAGAATCCAATTCCCGACCCAAGTCAAAGCTTTGTACAATGATGCCACACAGAGCATTTCATGGGCCAAACCCTCAGATGAGCCTCTCTGGATCCAGGGTGCTTTGCTCAAATTACATCCCCCCCATTTCCTGATAGGGGAGCAAGCAGCCCTCTTGCCAGACCCCTGGCAACTCTAGACGCCTGAATGTCTACATTTTGACGCTAAAAAGCCATCCGTGCCCCCCTCCCCCCCTTTTTTGGTAACAATTTTTCTCCCCTACAGTTGACAATATAATTGAAGTTGCTTTCTTACCATCCCATAAACCCATCTTATTTTACAACAATCCTCCTTCTTCTTCTTTCCTTCCCTCCTCCCTTTCTTCTCTCCTTCCTTCCCCCTTCCCTCCCTTTCTTCTCTCCTTCCTTCCCTCCTTTCTTCTCTCCTTCCTTCCCTCCTTCCTTCCCCTCTTCCTTCTCTCCTTCCTTCCCTCCTTCCTTCCCTCCTTTCTTCTCTCTCCTTCCTTCCCTCCTTCCTTCCCTCCTTCCTTCCCTCCTTCCTTTCCTCCTTCCTTCCCCTCTTCCTTCTCTCCTTCCTTCCCTCCTTTCTTCTCTCCTTCCTTCCCTCCTTTCTTCTCTCCTTCCTTCCCTCCTTCCTTCCCCCCTTTCTTCTCTTTCTTCTCTCCTTCCTTCCTTCCTCCTCTCCCCCCCCCCCCTTTTTTATTGTGCAACTGGTTTGGGAGGGAAGGGCCCAAATCCTCTTTCCAACCTATATGGCCTTATGAAACATTCTCCCATGACTTTTGGCCTGGCCGAAGGCCGCCTGAGGTGCAGAAGTCAAGGGCAGAGGTAAGAGGGGTGAGAGGCTGATTCCGGAGCCTCCTGCAAAAGCCGGGAGGATACCCGGAAATACCAAGCTATTGGAGCTGAAGGCCCCGAAGAAGAGCCTTGGAAGGGACCCTGGAGACCTTTCAGTCTAACTCCCTGCTCAAGCAGGAAACACTGGACCATTCTGGACCAATGGCTGCCTTCTGAGAAACTTCCAGCATTGCAGCATTGAGTACTTCCACATTACTGCAATGCGCTCTACTTGGGGCTGCCCCTGAAAAGTGTTCGGAGACTGCAATTCATCCAGAATGCAGCCGCGCAAGCGATTCTGGGTGTGCCAAGGCACACCCATATCACACCTATCCTCCGCGAGCTGCACTGGCTGCCCATTGGTCTCCGAGCACGATTCAAGGTCATCACCTTTAAAGCCCTACATGGCCTAGGACCCGGGTATCTGCGAGACCGTCTTCTGCCACATACCTCCCTCAGACCAATAAGATCGCACAAGATGGGCCTTCTCCGGGTGCCGTCAGCGGGACAATGCCGGCTGGCGACGCCTAGGAGTTGGGCCCTCTCTGTTGCTGCTCCGGCCCTGTGGAATGAGCTGCCCGCTGAGATCCGGGCCCTACCCACTCTCATGGCCTTCCGCAAAGCCATTAAAACCTGGCTTTTCCGGCAAGCCTGAGGCTGTTGACCCCTTGATTGAGGTCCAGCCTCCTCCTGATTGGAAGGAAGGTTGACTCAGCCTTCCATCCTTCCGAGGTGGGTGAAATGAGGACCCAGACTGTGGGGGCGATACGCTGACTCTGTAAACCGCTTAGAGAGGGCTGAAAGCCCTATGAAGCGGTATATAAGTCGAACTGCTATTGCTATTGCTAGTTTTGTTGCTCTTCTCTGCACCCTTTCTAGTCTCTTTTTTGTACTGTGGGGACCAAAACTGGATGCAGGATTCCAGGTGTGGCTTTTCCAGAGCAGGATATAGCAGTACTAACACTTGACATTATCCCTCTGTTGATGCAGCCTAGGATTGGGTTGGCTTTTTTGGCAGCTGCAGCACACGGCTGCCTCCCCCAGACACCCCCGTCCTGCACACAGTTACTACTGTTGAGCCAAGCACCTCCTGGCATTTGATTTCTCTGCCTAGATGCGGGACCTTGCTTTTCTCATCACTGAAATGTGTATTGCTGGACTGGGCCAATGCTCAAGTCTGTCAAGATCCATCTGTATCTTATCATCTAAAGCAGTGTTTCTCAACCTTGGCAACTTGAAGATGTCTGGACTTCAAGTCCCAGAATTCCCCAGTGTTGTAATATAGTTCCTTGTGTAGGTGTGGGTCACCCATGGCCCAGTTCATACCAGGGCATGCAGAGCCACGCTGAACCACACAGGAGAAAACAAACTCCTAAAACCCCAGCAAAAGCCAGCAAATGCTGGCTGGGGAATTCTGGGAGTTGAAGTCCGGACATCTTCAAGTTGCCAAGGTTGAGAAACACTGATCTAAAGTATTGGCAATTCCCCCTAGCTTGGTGTCATCTGCAAATTTGAAGACTTTCCCTTCTATCCCCCTCTTCTAAATGGTTGATGGAAAATACTGAGTAGACCTGGGATTAAGAGGGAGCCCATTACATACTTCCCTCCTCCCTGTAATTGCAGTTTCACTGAGGATTGCAGGTTGAGTGCGGCTGGTCAGCCAGTTTCCAATCCATCTGGTGGCGGTGCTGTCTATCCCTCATCTTCTATCTTACCAAGAAGTAGGTGGTGGTTTATTTTATCAAATACCTCGCTGGAGTCAGACTGTTGCAAGTGGCAAAGCGGTTTCTCCCCTCCCTGCCGGAGAACCAGAGCCGGAGCAACAGCTCTCCCTGGCCTGCCTGGGGCTCAGGTGGCTCTTCTGGCTGGCTGCGGCTGTTTCCCTCCCTCCCCATTTCTCCATCCTCTACGCCAGTGTTTCTCAACCTTGGTGGCTTTAAGTCCTGTGGGCTTCAACTCCCAGAATCCCCCAGCCACATTGAAGTCCCCAGGACTTAAAGCCACCAAGGTTGAGAAACACTGCCCCCCACCCTTCCTCTATGCTGGCTGGGGGATTCTGGGAGTTGAAGTCCACAGGACTTAAAGTCACCAAGGTTGAGAAACACTGCCCCCCACCCTTCCTCTATGCTGGCTGGGGGATTCTGGGAGTTGAAGTCCACAGGACTTAAAGTCACCAAGGTTGAGAAACACTGCCCCCCACCCTTCCTCTATGCTGGCTGGGGGATTCTGGGAGTTGAAGTCCACAGGACTTAAAGTCACCAAGGTTGAGAAACACTGCCCCCCACCCTTCCTCTATGCTGGCTGGGGGATTCTGGGAGTTGAAGTCCACAGGACTTAAAGTCACCAAGGTTGAGAAACACTGCCCCCCACCCTTCCTCTATGCTGGCTGGGGGATTCTGGGAGTTGAAGTCCACAGGACTTAAAGTCACCAAGGTTGAGAAACACTGCCCCCCACCCTTCCTCTATGCTGGCTGGGGGATTCTGGGAGTTGAAGTCCACAGGACTTAAAGTCCCCAAGGTTGAGAAACACTGCCCTACGCGGCCCAAGGAAGCGGCAGGAAGGGCCGGAGGTTCGCTCCGAGGACCAGCCCTACGGCAGCCCCCGACCCCTAACCCAGCTCAGCCCGGAACGCCGGCCAGCCTCGCTCACCCAGGTCGATGGCCACGTCGCCCTCGGAGGGCTCCGTGGGCGCCGCAGCGGCAGGCAGGGGCAAGGAGTAGTTGTGCTCCCATTCCAGGCGGCCCGAGCCAGGGAGGCTGCCGGCGGGAGACGGGCTCCGGTCTTCGGCGAGGCTGCTCTGGCCGGAGGGCTCGCCGGAGCCGTCCCATTCCTCCCCGACGGGGCTCCAGAGGCACCGCAGCAGCTCCTCCAGCTCCTCCTCCTCCTCCTGCGGGGCGAGAGGCAGCGGGAGCAACCAGCGCCAGCCGAGGGCACCGCCCGCCCGCCCGGCCCGCCGCTCACCTGCGGGAAGCCCCAGGGCACCGGCACCGGTTCGGGCTCGCTCCCCAGGAAAAGCTCCTCCCGCAGCAGCCAGTCCAGCAGGTCGTGCTCGGCCATGCCGCCCCGGGAAAGGAAGCCGGTCAAATGCCCCGCCGCCGCCGCCGCCGCCCCTCGCTCCGCCGCTCCGGCTGCTGGACGGTGCCGCCCCGCCCCTTCCAACACGGCAGAGATGACGTCACCCCAGGAAATCCCTCGCGCTCCGCCCGTATTTCTCTTGTCCCGCCTCTCTCGCGGCCGCTCACTGGCTGGTGCGGCCGTCACTCGGGCCTGGGGAAATCCTGCGGCTTCTGACGTCATGGGGCGTGGGCGCCGGCCGCTCCCTGGCGGCTCTGGGCTGAAGGCCTGACGTCATGGGCCGTCCAGTGTTTCTCAACCTTGGCCACTTGAAGACGTCTGGACTTCAACTCCCAGAATTCCCCAGAATTCAGCCCTCTCTAAGTGGTTTACAGAGTCAGCATATCGCCCCCAACAATCCGGGTCCTCATTTCACCCACCTCGGAAGGATGGAAGGCTGAGTCAACCCTGAGCCAGTGAGATTTGAACAGCTGAACTGCTGAACTGCAGTCAGCTGAAGTAGCCTGCAGTGCTGCATTTAACCACTGTGCCACCTCGGCTCAAGGGAAAAGGCAGAATGTTTCTCTGGATGTGAAAAGAAGCATGTTTTAAAAGACAGAATAGTTGCCTGTAGCTTCCTACCCACCCCCACTTTGTCAATAGGCCCATTAAGACTAGCCAGGCTAGCCCACTTTACATAATAAAGACTTCAGCAGCAGCTACAGAAAGGCACGATAATATTGGCCTTTTACTCAACTCTCCACATGGCATCTGAGAACTCATACTTGGATTCAAAAACACAGCCTAGAGAGTAGCCCCCTGCATGGCACCATGGGAGTCTGACAAACAATCAGAATACACTTCTTACACAGGAACAGGAAACAGAGAGGTGGGACTAAACAGGTTATAAAAAGCCTAGCAAGCCCCTCCCTCAGCCCTTCGCTTCTTCTCCACCAACATTGAAGCATGTGATCACCTTTTCTGTTCAGGGCTCGAGCCATGTGGCCCTGTCCAACAATAAACCATCTTTCCAAGCAGCCTCCATGTCTCCAGTGTCTTTTCCCTCACTTGGAGCTGAACCCAGAAGGACGTTTCTTTCAACACCAGCAGGGAAGGCTGCAAATGGTGATCACGACTGTGGCTCGCTGGTGCGCCTGGATAGCAATTGTGTGACAATGCGGACATTGAAACAGCTGTCATTCCGAGGATCAATCACAAGCGCCCCTCATTCGGCTCCACTGTAACTTCACATATTAATCAGTTATCAACAGAAACACTTCATTAGTTGCAGTGAGCAATGCATCATCTTCATTTTGTTGGTCAGATCCCACGCCCAGGAATGGGTTCAGCTCTGGCAACAGCATTTAAGAGAAGTGGGAGTGAATTCAAAGAAGGGCAACGAAGCTGAAACAAGGAATAGAAACCAGTGACTGTGCAGGAAAATGGAAGGGAGTGCAGGATCGGATGGCCAGCAGAGACTCAGAGGGAAGGGTGGCCAGAAGGCTTCTCTTTCGTCATTCTGGTGTGGATTATTTTTTTTCTTGTGGTAAAACATGAAATTGGATTGAGTAGGCTTTTGGTATACACGAGTGGTGGGATTCAAATTTTATTACTACCGGTTCTGTGGGTGTGGCTTAGTAGGCGTAGCAGGGGAAGGATACTGCAAAATCCCTATTCCCTCCCGATCAGCTGGGACTCAGGAGGCAGAGAATAGATGGGGGTGGTATTTACCGGTTTGCCAAACTACTCAAAATTTCCGCTACCAGTTCTCTAGAATTGGTGAGAACTTGCTGAATCTCACCTCTGCTCTGTTCTCTTTGATTGCTTCAGATCAGTTTTTTTAGTTTGCAATGTACTATAAGACACAGTGTTAGAACAAGAAAGTTTTAAAATGGAATATGGAGCCGCTAAGCAGTGTAAACATGGTACTGTACTTTTAGAATGCAGCCGCGTGAGCGATATCGGGTGTACCTAGGTACGCCCATGTTACACCTGTCCTCCGCGAGCTGCACTGGCTCCCTATTGGTCTCCGGACCAATTCTAGCTGCCGTTAACACGTTTACAATCAAATATTTCAAGTCTCTATTGTATATTTCTGGTAATATTCCCAATAAAATAATCTCAGGTTTATGCAACAGAGCCGAGGTGGCGCAGTGGTTAAATGCAGCACTACAGGCTACTTCAGCTGACTGCAGTTCGGAGGTTCTAATCTCACCGGCTCAAGCTTGACTCAGCCTTCCATCCTTCCAAGGTGGGTGAAATGAGGACCCAGACTGTGGGGGCGATATGCTGACTCTGTAAACCGCTTAGAGACGGCTGAAAGCCCTATGAAGTGGTATATAAGTCTAACTGCTATTGCTAAAGTCTATATGTTTCTGAGTCATTTTTTCCAAGTAAGTGTGGATTTTAGTCCAATATCTTTTTACTCATGTCCACCACATATGGTAATATGAACCTGGTATCTGATGACATTTCCAACATTTTTCTGATTTGTCCTTGAACATTCTTGTTATTCTCGCTGGGGGTAAGTGCCACCTGTAAAACATTTTATACAATTTTTTTTAATATGCTGTTGACATTGTCATTTTATAATTTTGTGGCCATAATTTTTGCCATTTCTCTAAATCAATTCCATGACCAAAATTCCCCCCCCCCACAAGCAATAATAGTTTTTTTAACTTGTTCTTCTTCTAGTTTAACCTCTAATAAGTATCCATTTAGTTTTTTAACCACCTTTTCATCAGTACCTGTCAGAATTTTATCCATCAGTCATTTTATCATGAAAACCTTCTATCTAAAGATAAAATCTTTATCATATCTAGAATGTATTAGCATATGAAAACCAGTTCATTCTTATATCTTGTTCTTCTAATTCTTGCATACATTTAAGTTTACCCTTAGCATTCAATATTTCACCATATCTGTTTGTTCCTTTCTGTATATTATTGAATATGAAAATGCTTCAATAGTTGATAACCAGACTGGAATTTTTAAATAATGCTGCCTTTTAATCTTCTCCCAGTTTAATAACAAGGCCTCCTGTATGTAATGCCTTCCGAAATAACCGTGTTTTATAGCAATAGCAGTTAGATTTATATACCGCTTCATAGGGCTTTCAGCCCCCTCTAAGCGGTTTACAGAGTCAGCATATTGCCCCCAACAACAATCTTGGGTCCCCATTTCACCCACCTCGGAAGGATGGAAGGCTGAGTCAACCTTGAGCCGGTGAGATTTGAACCGCCGAACTGCAGATAACAGTCAGCTGAAGTGGCCTGCAGTACTGCACCTTAACCACTGCACCACCTCGGCTCATTAATTATAATTTCAATAGCATACATTTAAAATTCAGTTAAAATCCAGTTAACCAAGATGAAGGGAGAAAAAGGAAGATGGGGAGGATCTGGGGGACTTGACTAATACATTAACTAAGATGCCATTCTCGCGTTGGGACTGGCTCATTGGGTTATATTTCTTTACTTCTTTGCTTAATTTCTATAGCTGCCCAACTCAATCAGGTTTACCCTGAACCCAGGGGCCATGAAGGGTTTCCAACACCTTGAATTGGACCCGGAAACCAGTGCAGCTTGCGAGCAGTACCGCATGGGCCACCCAATAACTGCTTTCCCAGGTTCTTAGTGTGATGTTGTCTCTGCAGCTTTGGGTTTTCTTTCCCTGCAGGGCAGCCTGAGCAGCTAAGGGGTTCTGAAGGTCGTAAAACCGACCCATGACAAGCACCATTAGAGCCCCTAAGGGCCCTCTTCCCTGGTGGCCTTGAGTCAGTCCACCAGCAAAGCCCTTCATGGTATTGGACCTGGGTACTTGAGAGACCGTCTGCTGCCAATTACCTCCCAAAGACCGATTAGATCCCACAGATTAGGCCTCCTCCGAATTCCATCCACCGGCCAATGCCGACTGGCGACTACCCGGAGGAGGGCCTTCTCGGTGGCTGCTCCGACCCTCTGGAACGAACTCCCCGTGGAGATTCGAACCCTCACCACCCTCCAGACCTTCCGCAAAGCCCTTAAAACCTGGCTGTTCCGACAGGCCTGGGGCTAAAGAGCTTTTGCCCCCCCCCTCGAATGGTATGGTTGTTGTGTGTTTTTTAAATTTTGTATTGTTATGTTCGTCTTTTTATCCCCTGTCTGTACCCCCTTCCCTGACTGAATTGTGAGCCGCCCTGAGTCCCCTTCGGGGAAAAGGGCAGCATATAAATGTAATCAATCCAATCCAATCCAACATCATCAGCATCTTGCCCACGGGTGTGTTTTTCCAAAGCGCTTCCTCCGGGTGTGGCATGAGTTGTCAAGGGGCCTCCAAAGCAGCCTCCCTCTGTAGCTACTGCCCAAGGGAGGGAGGTGGGTGCCTGCTCTGGTGGGGCAGCCCGGGAGACCCTGCCCAGGTTCTCCGCCCTTCCCCACAAGGACAGGCACCGGCACGGACTCCAGCAGCACAGAAGGGGTGGGGAGGAGACGCATTCCGTTGTTCTCCACTCAACTAAAAGCAACCAAACCGTGAAACCTCTAGAGCGGTGGTCTCCAACCTTGGCAATTTTAAGACTTGTGGACTTCAACTCCCAGAGTTCCTCAGCCAGCAAAGCAAAGCTGGCTGAGGAACTCTGGGAGTTGAAGTCCACAGGTCTTAAAGTTGCCAAGGTTGGAGACCACTGCTCTAGAGCAGTGTT